>NC_069499.1:791483373-791523373 GCF_027579735.1 Bombina bombina
AATTACTATACCACCTTAAGAAGCATTTAATGTATATTTTTTGCATACAGCAAGTTTTTAAAGGTTATTCAGACTGAAGATAAAAACGTAGGTTCCGATATTTACCACCAGGAACAGCTGTTATCTTGAGAAAGTCCAAACCATGGGTGAAACGCCTAGAAGCTGAAGATGTTTACCTGCATACACTTTCTTTTCAAATTTAACTAGGTACCTAGCACCTCGTGCATGATACACGCTAAGAGTGCGTGTTCTTGTCTGTTCTCTATTCAACTATTCAACAAATCATCTGATCACACTGAGGATCCATTGCTGCAAGCATTTCAGCAACACTTGGAGGACTGGAGCACTGGGATTTAAGCTGAAAATTGGAAGCCACTGATCTGGAGGAAGAGGGTTGAGTGAGATCGCTCCATCGATCTCCAGTAGGCAAGTGTTATCCCATGGTACATTCTGTTTTCCTAATTTGAAGAACACTGAGACTCAGAAAGTGCACTGAATCGTATTGAACATTTAGCTTATGAACTTTTAGCTCATATACGGAATATCTGTGACTTATAAACGCAGTTAGAAGCTGTTGACACATAGTTTATTTTGGTCATATTGTGAATACAGTATCCATGTGAAAATATTGATACAAAAACAGCTGATCTTTACAACAAATTACAACAGACCTTAATATTGTCTGTAGATGCTTATAGTCACCTGTTACCCATTGATGCTTAGTCTTTGGTCATCCATTGATTTCAAGGATTTATTGGACCTGAACTTTGTATTTATATGCACATTTTTTTTTTTTTTTTTGGTTCTTTTATCTACACACTTTAGCGTGGCTGTTTTTCAAAAAGGAATCATAATATTGTGTTGAGTTTCAAGGGAGATGTCCCTATGTTATCCTTTTAACACATTATTACTAGTTGCATGCTATTTCTTGAATTTTATTGTATACTCAGCAGTTGTTAGGAGACAGTATATTATACTATATCTGTCTTTGAATAAATGCGTTTTTTACTTTTAGCTCTATAGCACCCTCCATTTTTTTCTTTTGAGAGTACAATTTAACCCCTGCTATGGCTAACAAAAAGGGCTGCATTCTGCTTTGCACTGCTTAGAAATAAGCTGCAGTCTTTTTGGTAGCCAAATAGTTAAATAGTGCTTCCCCATGCTGCCAGCCATTCCAGAGGAAGTGTCAGCCTGGCCCCCAAACTTGATAGCTCAGACAGAGCTTGGCGTAGCTGACAACTTAGCAATGAAAAGAACAAACAAAAAAACATACAGTTAAGTGGGGATAAGGGAGATGTGGAATCTGCTGACTGCTGCTGTCTTGAAGTGACTCCCTTACACGTTCCAACAAGGTCCATGGCTGTAGCCTTTCCGCCTCAGAAAAAGTGCTACTGATTTTCTCCAGAGTCCAACCCAATCCCCCTGTACATAACTTGCATGGAAGAGAGGCACAGGACTTTCACTCCCAAGAAGATTAGCAAAAAGTGCCGGCCTTGCAACTAAATATCTGCAAATGGCTGAGTGCAGGCTAGATGAGGGGAAGGGGAACTTTACCTTTTTTAAACTACAGTTGCTCCAGGCTCCAGTGCAGACAGTGACAGATCAGCAGGGTGCAGGCACAAATTCCCATGCTCTGTATAGTGCTGTGTTGTAGCGCACCTGCACCACAGCCTACAGTTTCCAACATGCGTTCTGTAATAGCGCATAGCAGACACAAGCAGCATTAAAAAATGTGGACGGGGCTAAGTTAACCGGCGGCTCACTGGGTATGCCCTATGGTCAGTCCAGGCTGGGTGCAGGAATAGTTTTCTCTCCCTCTCCTCATTAGCTCTGCTTTCCTAGTGCACTATGGCTTCTCCCCTCTACCTCTCACTTAATCATGTCGTTCTAAACACATCACACCAGCTTGCCATTAATAATTAGAGATTACAGCTTCTTGTGTAGAAGATATGAAATGTCAGAGCTGCAGTTTAGTTGAGAAATAAATATCTAATTTAGATTTCTTTTAAAACTTCTGTTTATTTAAGACATTTTATTAAGCTCAGTTTCCAACTTGGCAGCTTTGGGGAAAAAACTTGATTGTGTACTATTATGTGTGGGTGTGTATAACTGTGTGTGTCAAAGAATGAATGTTTAATATGTGTGACATGGAATGTGTGTACATATGACATAGCACGTGTGTGTAATTCATATGACCTAGAATGTGTGTGGTATTGTACATATGACACAGAGTGTGTGTGTAATATGTGTAACAAAAAATGTACATACATATAACATAGAATGCACACAGGTATGATGTCCTATAATATATATATATATATATATATATATATATATATACATTTCTGGAAGATTGCACTCCAAGCAAACCAGATAATCCAATATCCTGGGTGCAGCCAAACAAGCAAACAAACATATAGAAGGAAGCGCACTCCTAGGAATACTTAAACAGGCACTTTTATTCAGTGAACGTTTTCGGACATATTAAAAGTATACTTTTTTGGTCTGAGGACGGAATATATTATGTCCGAAAACGTTCACTGAATAAAAGTGCCTGTTTAAGGATTCCTAGGAGTGCACTTCCTTCTATATGTTTATATATATATATATATATATATATATCTGATACAATTTTTAAAATACAATCAGCTAGATTACGAGTTGTGCGTTATGGTAAAAAAGCAGCGTTATGGGGCAGAGCCAAATAACAGAGTGAATGGACGTACATCTCTGGAGCTCCTCATCTGTAATTTCACAAAGCGAAGTTATTTCTGTATAAGGGGCTTCCTTTCACTTATTATTTTGGATATTTATTGTACTTACATTCCCTTCTACGCATTGAGACAGTTAAACCTGAGCTTTGCAGGGGAACAGCTCCTAGTGTCAAGTCCCGGTGTCAAGGGCCTTAATATTGGGGCGCGAATCGCCATCTTGGAATCTCTAGACAGATGGGAGAACAAGATGGAGCTTTTACTTCAGGCTTTTTACTGGGAGCTAAAACATGATCTGATCACTATGAGAGACACGCTAGTAATGCAACTCCCTCACAGGCTACTAGTCCGGGCCGCATGTGAACCTACAGCCCACTCTCTTGTACAAAGCCCGATGGACGCTACATTAGATTCTACAGATTGATCTAATTTTGGATCCGACATAGAGGCGCTACCTGACAGTTCCCAGAGCAACGTGCTGGACCTCAGTACGAGGAGGAAATCTTCAGCAGGCTCATTCTGTCTGACCGATAAGGGACTTGAATATACTCACACAGAACGGCCCGAGTGGCCCAGCAGCACCACACAGCCCCTGACTCATCAGCCATTTGCCATGAACTCCATGTTCCCCACTATACGAACAAAGATAGCTGCTATGTACATTGCACTTACGAGTGGTTGTGTGACGCACGGATTAGGATCTGCTTTATTGGGGACTGCTCTAACGTTGCGCTTTATCGGAGCACTTTCTATGTTCACAGCGCTCTCTCAAAAGATCCGTATCAGTCTTCGAGGTGGATGTGGGATACAGGACAGACAGCTTCTACTAGGTGTGGCGCAAAGATCTTTCTCTTTCCTACAGTGATCAAACTAAGGTCTACACGCCCTACAATGTGCTGGCACCTGAGAGGATACCGCAGTTATAATGTTTGTTTGCAATGTATTTTGTTTGTTCTACAAATTGAGGTCCCCATATATTATGCTTTAGATGGTAAGCCAATACTAAGAAATTGCTTTGCTTTATAGTAATGTGTGCGAGTGTTTGCCTCTATTTTCTATTTGTTCTTATGTTTGTTTCATGTATTCATTCAGTTAAAATAATGTTATAAGCCCAATTCACCCACTCTATCTAGTTTCATGGGCCAACATAATACTACACCTATATTTGGTCACAGAGGCTCCACAACCAGAAGTCTATAACTCCCTTATGGTCTTCTAAGGCCTCACAAATGCGAGACTTTTCTATTATTAATACCCCATAATGGGATGCCTCCCCCCATCCCTAGTCTGAAATGCTCTCTTACTAATTTATAACCAGATAGGTCTACTAGTTATTCTATGATTATTTTGTTTTAATTGTAATGACCACATATGTTAAAGTACCTAAATGGATACTCAGCAAGATTATTGTTACTAACATACAGGGAGTGCAGAATTATTAGGCAAGTTGTATTTTTGAGGATTAATTTTATTATTGAACAACAACCATGTTCTCAATGAACCCAAAAAACTCATTGATATCAAAGCTGAATAGTTTTGGAAGTAGTTTTTAGTTTGTTTTTAGTTATAGCTATTTTAGGGGGATATCTGTGTGTGCAGGTGACTATTACTGTGCATAATTATTAGGCAACTTAGCAAAAAACAAATATATACCCATTTCAATTATTTATTTTTACCAGTGAAACCAATATAACATCTCAACATTCACAAATATACATTTCTGACATTCAAAAACAAAACAAAAACAAATCAGTGACCAATATAGCCACCTTTCTTTGCAAGGACACTCAAAAGCCTGCCATCCATGGATTCTGTCAGTGTTTTGATCTGTTCACCATCAACATTGCATGCAGCAGCAACCACAGCCTCCCAGACACTGTTCAAAGAGGTGTACTGTTTTCCCTCCTTGTAAATCTCATATTTGATGATGGACCACAGGTTCTCAATGGGGTTCAGATCAGGTGAACAAGGAGGCCATGTCATTAGATTTTCTTCTTTTATACCCTTTCTTGCCAGCCACGCTGTGGAGTACTTGGACGCGTGTGATGGAGCATTGTCCTGCATGAAAATCATGTTTTTCTTGAAGGATGCAGACTTCTTCCTGTACCACTGCTTGAAGAAGGTGTCTTCCAGAAACTGGCAGTAGGACTGGGAGTTGAGCTTGACTCCATCCTCAACCCGAAAAGGCCCCACAAGCTCATCTTTGATGATACCAGCCCAAACCAGTACTCCACCTCCACCTTGCTGGCGTCTGAGTTGGACTGGAGCTCTCTGCCCTTTACCAATCCAGCCACGGGCCCATCCATCTGGCCCATCAAGACTCACTCTCATTTCATCAGTCCATAAAACCTTAGAAAAATCAGTCTTGAGATATTTCTTGGCCCAGTCTTGACGTTTCAGCTTGTGTGTCTTGTTCAGTGGTGGTCGTCTTTCAGCCTTTCTTACCTTGGCCATGTCTCTGAGTATTGCACACCTTGCGCTTTTGGGCACTCCAGTGATGTCTGAAATATGGCCAAACTGGTGGCAAGTGGCATCTTGGCAGCTGCACGCTTGACTTTTCTCAGTTCATGGGCAGTTATTTTGCGCCTTGGTTTTTCCACACGCTTCTTGCGACCCTGTTGACTATTTTGAATGAAACGCTTGATTGTTTGATGATCACGCTTCAGAAGCTTTGCAATTTTAAGAGTGCTGCATCCCCTGCAAGATATCTCACTATTTTTGACTTTTCTGAGCCTGTCAAGTCCTTCTTTTGACCCATTTTGCCAAAGGAAAGGAAGTTGCCTAATAATTATGCACACCTGATATAGGGTGTTGATGTCATTAGACCACACCCCTTCTCATTACAGAGATGCACATCACCTAATATGCTTAATTGGTAGTAGGCTTTCGAGCCTATACAGCTTGGAGTAAGACAACATGCATAAAGAGGATGATGTGGTCAAAATACTAATTTGCCTAATAATTCTGCACTCCCTGTAGGCATCAGTTATTTATTAATTCACTCTAGACAGCAGATCCGCTTTGGTAATGCAGCTGCTGTATATAAGAGACAAGTATACCAAGAAATATCTGTATTCACTCCTAGCTGTTCATACAACCTAATATTTTTTATACAATATATGGGTATCCCATTGCAGTATCTTGGGGGTTTAGGTTCAACTTCTACATAACAGGCGGAACCCTTACACGTTTTATTGCTCATTTGGTTGCTTATACACTTTTTCTAATGTAACACGAGACTCTACTATATGTGTAGGGGTTTATCAATATGCTATCTAGCAGACCCTGGGGCTGACTCTCCTTTTGATTTATTACAAAGGTATCTATAGAGCTCAGGTCCACCTATTATTATGGAAATATAGTATGACAATATGTATGTTAACACTAGATACCATTTGAAATCTCTCAATGGGTAGTTTCTCTAACACTCTTATTTAGTACCTGAACAGGGCTCTATACACGAGCAAGACAAGAAAACTTACTTAGTATAAATAGGTTTAATGATATGCCATGACCTCTTCATACTATCAGTCATTACACAACCCTAACTAATGTTTTCCGGATAGATTATATTATTGTTTGTAACACATTTGTAACATTTCTCATATACTCCTCCCCCTATTCCTTGCCATTCATTTATCTTTACTCCATGTAATAGTCTAACCTGCTACATAATATTATTATATAGTATATACAATGAAAAAGAGCAAAATATATCTTAGTTTTCCTCCCTTAAATATAACTTTGAAAGAAGATATCCCTACTGGTTTTATACCCAACACTTAGCGACCCAAAGGTCTCACTCATCTGACATCCTAACTGGCTCCGTCTCCCCCTCCTTCCCCCCTTATCTAATTTAGAGCGGCTCTTGCCCGCTGCATTTCCCTTCCCCCAAAAATCATAATGCCAACTCCCCTTTATTGCCCCAATTCTACTTGAATAAACTATTTCATCTTTTCCACCACAATAGGGGGACCATCAGCATTCTTTTTCATATTATAAAACCGAGGTCTTGTTACACATTATACAGAATTCGTATGGACATACTGGTTCGATTTATTCTGGACTGTTACTTCCACTTATTGGTTCCTTTTTGTGCAATGATATACCCTTTAACAGATGGGTAGGGTAATAGTTTTAAACCATGCACTACATAGGCACAGTGTTCTTACTGTTTCAATTCTTCTCAGGATATATTATTATGGCACTGCCTTTCCACTATAAATATACGCAAAAAAATTGTATGTCTAACTATAATGTTGTTATTATCTATTGGTGATTCTGTTTGTAACATTTTCTAAAACCTCAATAAAAAATGTTTTGCAAAAAAAAAAAGCAGTGTTAAGAGGTCCTAACGCTGCTTTTTTACGCCCGCTGCTATTACGAGTCTTGAAGGTTTAGGGTCACCGCACACTTTTTGGCATTACCGCAAACCGACTTACGTAAACTTTGTAAAGTCTATTTTCAATGGGACTTCCATAGCGCCGGTATTACGAGTCTGTCCTGGGAGGCCAAAAAGTGAGCAGTACACCCTATCCTGTCAAGAGTCCTAACGCATTTAAAAGTCAGTAGTTTTATGGTACAACGCCGTAACATAAAACTCATAACTAAAGTGCTAAAAGTTCACTAACACCCATAAACTTCCTTTTAACCCCTAAACCGAGGCCCTCCCGCATCGCAAACACTATAATAAATTATTTAACCCCTAATCTGCCGCTCCGGACATGGCCACAACTATAATAAACATATTAACCCCTAAACCACCAAACACTTCCGCCTCGCTAACATTAGTTAAATATTATTAACCCCTAATCTGCCGTCCCTAACATCGCCGCCACTTACCTACATTTATTAACCCCTAAGCTGCCGCCCCAACGTCGTCGCCACTATATTAAATTTATTTACCCCTAAACCTAAGTCTAACCCTAACCCTAACACCCCCTAACTTAAACCTGTAAAATAAAACCTAACCTAAGTTACAATAACACCTATCACTACACTATAATTAAATAAATTAACTAAATTAAATGCAATTACCTAAATTAAATTAAATTATCTAAAGTACAAAAAACCCCACTAAATTACAGAAAATAATAAACAAATTACAAGATATTTAAACTAATTACACCTAATCTAATAGCCCTAACAAAATAAAAAGCCCCCCCCAAAATAAGAAAAAAACCCTAGCCTAAACTAAACTACCAATAGCCCTTAAAAGGGCCTTTTGCAGGGCATTGCCCCAAAGTAATCAGCCATCTGGATGAAGACTTCTGCCCGTCTGAAGGACCACTTTGCCCGGCTTGGATTAAGACTTCTCCCGGCTTCGTTGAGGACTTTGGCCCGGTTGGATGAGGACTTCTGCCGCTTCCTTGAGGATGGATGTTGGGTCTTCAGAACTGTAAGTCGATCTTCAGGGGGTTAGTGTTAGGTTTCTTTCAGGGTGTATTGGGTGGGTTTTATTTTTTAGATTAGGGTTTGGGCCGCAAAAGAGCTAACTGCCCTTTTAAGGGCAATGTCCATCCAAATGCCCTTTTCAGGGCAATGGGGAGCTTAGGTTTTTTTAGATAGTATTTTATTTGGGGGTTGGTTGTGTGGGTGATAGGTTTTACTGTTGGGTTGTTTGTATTTTTTTACAGGTAAAAGAGCTGATTACTTTGGGGCAATGCCCCACAAAAGGCCATTTTAAGGGCTATTGGTAGTTTAGTATAGGCTAAGGGTTTTTTTTATTTTGGGGGGGCTTTTTTATTTTCTAATAGCGAACATGGTAAATTGAGTGGGAGACATCGAAAGTAATACAGTATCTTGGGTAGGATGGTCATCTTGACTGAGGCCATACGACCCAGTCAGGAAACTTCCCGGAAGGACCATGAGTTGAGGAGTTCTCGAATTTCTGAGAGGAGTTTGTCATAATTTTTTGTCCTAACCAGCTCAATGTTAGGGCGTAATTGGACTCCTAAATGAGTGATTGTGTCCGATGCCCATTGGAATTGGTAAGATTCCTTAAGGATTTCTTGTTGAAATTGTGGAATATGTATCGCTAGAGCTTCAGTTTTGCAAGGTTAAGTTTATAGAAACTTAGGGAACTGAAATGAGAGAGAGTCTCAAAAAGTGCCGGGAGAGATCCCAGAGGGTTGGTCAAGAAAAGGGTGACATCGTCCGGGAACAACGCTATCTTTTCACCTCCTCCACCTGTACCCTCGACATGATGACTTAGGGGAACTCCTTTAATCAAAGGAGAGTTTATGATAGCCTGAGCCAGTGGTTCGATCGCCAAAGCAAATACAATGGGCGAGAGAGGGCAACCCTTCCTCGTTCCATTCGTTATGGGAAAACTCGATGAACAGAAGCCTTATCCCCAAACTTTGGCACTTGGTGAGCTATATAGAGCCTGAATTGCCAGTACTGTGTCTTTGGGGAACCCAAAGCCGGAGAAAACCTCCCATAGGTACTCCCATCTGACCCTGTCAAACGCCTTTTCAGCATCAAGTGACAGGGCCAGCATGGGGACCTTCCTCCTGTGTGCCTCCGAAAAGATGTTCAAAATACGCCTGGTATTATCGGGTCCCTCCCTACCCAGTGTGAACCCCACCTGATCCGGATGAAGGAGGTTGGGAGTGATAAGGTGTAATCTGTTTGCCCACAACTTAGAATAGAGTTTTACGAGGGAGATAGGTCTGTAGCTACCACATTGTGAGGGGTCTTTATTTGGCTTTGGGATGGTAAGAATTGTTGCTTCTAATAAATCGCTTATGAATGCGCCTTTCTCTCTAGCTTCCCCAAAAATTTGAAGTAGGAGGGGTGAGAGCTCCATGTGAAAGGTTTTGTAGAACATGGCCGGGAACCCATCCGGGCCTGGGTCTTTCCTATTTTGGAGTTGAGTGATCGCTACTTTCAATTCAGCATTCAAGAAGGGAGCTTGCATCAGCTCCACCTCTTTCTGGGACACAGCAGGCAGGTTCAGGCTCTTAAGAAAGGTTTTAAGTTGGTCTCTAGAGGGGATATCAGTCTCCTCTTTTTTGTGCAGGTTATATAGGTTGGAGTAGAACTCCACAAATGCCTCTCCAATATCTCTGGGGGAGGTTACTTGAGTGTTTCCTTTGTTTATGGACAGAATACGAGACGAGGCCACTCTACCTCTCAACTTGTTTGAGAGCATAGTGGAGGCTCTGTTACCTTGGTAGTATAGAAGATTTTTAAATCTACCCACGGCCTCCTTGACTCTGTTCAGTTCCAACTCTTTGAGTTGGTTACGGAGGGTGACTATTTCTGCCGTCAGCTCGGGGAAGGACTAAGTTTGTTAAGGCTTTCTTTGGTCCTAAGATTGGTTACTACAAGGCCGAATGGCGCTTCTTGCAGTCTTCTGATAGAGGTTTGTTTGAATATACAAACACCCCTTATATATGCTTTGAGCGCTGCCCAGAGTGTTTAGTGGGAGGGAACAGAATTTGTATCCTGAATGGAATTGCTGATCAGGGGTTGGAACTCAGGATCTGACCATAACGAATCAGGGAGTTTCCAACTCGGGCTGGAAGAAGAGCCCAAGCCAGAGTCTAGAGACATCAGGGGGGCATCATGTTCAGACCAGGCACATGGCTTGATCCGAGAGTCCTTAATGATATTTAACGTCCACGAGTCTGTGAAAAAGTAGTCTAGCCTTGAGTATGAGTGATAGGGTCTAGAAAAATATGTAAAGTTTTTGCGGTTGGATGGCAAGATCTCCAAACATCGAATAGATTGTATTGGGAAATTAGGTCTCTAAATTTTTTAGCTGTGGAGATTGAATATGAGTCTACCACTCTGCCCAGGCTTGCCTTTTTATCTAGGGAGGGATCCCAAATCATGTTAAAATAGCCTCCCAACAAGAGCCTCCCCGTCTTTATTTTGCTGATAATTTGTCGAATAGTCTTGAGAAACTTGGGCTGACTCTGATTAGGAGCATATATATTGACAAGCGTATAGACTTGGCCGTCAAGTTTACGAATTAGGATAAGGTACCTACCCTCCGGATCTGTTTCAAGGTAAATTTTTTCATAGTTAACTAGGTGATGGATAAGGATTGCTACTCCTCTAGTCTTGTCAGAATTTGAGGCCATGTTGAAATTTAAATTTAAAAGACTGGGTATTTATCCAGTGAGTCTCCTGTGCAAACACTATCTTAGCTCTATTTATAGCCATGTAGTTGCCCAGGAGGCTCCGTTTGGTGGAGGAATTTAGCCCCTTACAATTAAGGGATGCAAAAGTTAAGTTGGCTTGAGCAGTCCTCATCTTGTAGGAAGTGGAGGGAGGGAGTGTACCAGGGCAAGGTAACAGGGTTAAAGAAAAGATAGCAAAGAGACGGAAGGTACAGTCTGCTCCACCTACCTGTAATATGGGTCTTTGACTTGGTGGTTGAGAAGTGTGAACTTTCATGCCGTAGCCACTCCTTGTTGCGGAGAAATCTGCAAAGTAATACGCAGCTTAACCGCCTTGGGAGTAAAGTCAGACGGTGAGTGAACAGTTAGTTTATCACTAACTTCCAGGAAGAGGGATTACAAATGATAGAGGGACAGGAGATAGACCCGCCTCTCAGAATTATCTAACCTGCTTAAAATCTATGTATAAGCAGTGGTAAGAGAAATTGGTGGCACTATTCACCGCCTACCAAGGAAAATATCAAGAAACCCAATGGGTATGCTAATTCCTTGAACTCATCAAAATGAACAATTATTATGGGGGGGAAAGAGGATCTGATATAGATCTTACATCTAAGCAACAGATTCTCTACTGCCTGGAGGAATAGAGGGGGCTGCGGGAGGTGATTGGTGAGAATAACTATAGAGTCCAAGGACTCTTTACTAAAAAGTTAATACAAGCATATTCTCTTCATTCTTTAGAATATTAAGTATAAATACTTTCAACATCTATGAACAAAGGGAGGTACTATCTAGAATTTAGCTAATAGGTAAGATACATATTAATAAAACTAGAACAAAGAACAGTATACATAGTAACACATCAACATTTCAACTAGTAGTAAACAGTTATGTTAACACAGTGGGAGAAACATGTCGGTCCTACTCTTTCAAAGAGGGTGAACAAGTCATAGTTAAGAATATTGTAAATTGTTATTGATAAGGGCCTCCTTTCTAGTTTCTGGGCAGTTACTGTACCTGTTATTTGCTAAATATCTATAGGCCGGTATCTGGGGAATGTGTGGGTTAATAGTTGATCTAGTGAGTTGCATCCAGTCCTTATGATAGACTAAGTACAATTCACTTATCCTAGTATATGGTGTGATTAATTATGTGACACTTAAAAGGGCCTTTACTCTATATCTCTGGTAAATACCCTACATATAATAAGATAAATGATTCCTGAACTTGGATCGATGAGGCACCTTTACATAGAATGTACAAATAAATCCTACTCACCAGTTAGGTTCATACAAAGGCAAGAACAACTGAGCCGGTAGCCTGGAGGAACAAACCGAAGCAGCTACCTTGTCGAAAATATTAGGTACACAAGAAGGAGAAAACACATATAAAACAGTAAACAAATCTCCCAGCCCGGGTCCAGGACCCACTGTGATAATTTCACATTAATTTCTTCTCTCATATGCTGATATGGTAGCTATTGAGACCAATTACAGTCTATGGACAGTCTAATCAGGTGGTTTCAACTACTTAGCAGTCCCTAGGTGAGACTAAATTGTCCCCAGAGTTTCCCCTCAGAGGGGGCCTCTTAGGCAGGGGTGCCCATTCTGGCGCTGTGGCTTGAAGTGATGAGGACGAGGGTTGTGACTCTTTAGGTTTGGAAGGCAGTCTCTGGAGGTCCCACTGTTTGAGGAGGTCCATCCCCTCATTAACGGTAGAGACCGTATGAAAAGCCCCGTTTCTATTGACAATCAGCTTGGTTGGGTATCCCCATCTATACTTGACATTGTGATGTCTTAAAGCCTGTGTGAAAGGAGCAAATGATCTACGCCTCTGGAGTGTGAATTGGGAAAGGTCTGGGAAGACCTGGATGGCTTGAAACTTCTCGGGTAGCGATGGTTTGTTGGCCAGTTCTCTTAAAATCCTTTCTTTATAAGTGAAAAAATGGATTCTGGCTATCACATCTGTAGGTTTGTCCACCAAGATGTTGCGTGGTCTTGGGGTGCGGTGAACCCTGTCTATGAGGAAGCCTGGGGTGTCTAAATCCACTAAAAATAAGATGCAGAATTCTTTGATGAAGTTTTCCAGGTCATTGGTTAGAATGTCTTCTGGCACTCCTCTGAACCTCAGATTATTTCTTCTGTATCTGTCCTCCAGATCTGAAAGTTTAAGTTCTAGGTCAGAGATTTGAATGGCCAGGTTCTGAGAATATGACATTAGGTTTTCATGATCCACTGCTAAGTTCACATGCTTTCGCTCTAGAGCATCTGTCCTTTCCTTCATCGCTGCCATATCTCTATGCAATTCTGCTGCGGACCCCTTAATGGCATTAGTGAGAGTATCTTGTTGTGTATTCATACGTTTTGAAAGAGTGTCTACGATAGTGGACGCCAT
Organism: Bombina bombina; assembly: GCF_027579735.1. Taxonomy (NCBI): domain Eukaryota; kingdom Metazoa; phylum Chordata; class Amphibia; order Anura; family Bombinatoridae; genus Bombina; species Bombina bombina. Next base: position 791,496,611 of record NC_069499.1, read on the forward strand.
ACTATCAAGAGCCAGGGTCTGAGTTGGATGTTTTCTAGGTATGGTTTCAGTGTCAAGGTCTTCTAATGAGTGCATATCCTCTGGAGAGGAGCTCCTTTCCTCTCTAGGGGTAGTTTTAAAGTGGTCAGCAACAGTTCTTCTTGGTTGATTCACCTGTTTGGGTTTTTTCTTATTAGATTGCGACATGTTGGGGACTGTCCTGTACTATTTTAGTGAGTCCCAAAATCTTTGTTTTTTGTATGTAAATTATCAATGTAGATATGTATCTTACAAATTCTCACCTCCCACCTGCCTCCCTTCTTATCATTAAGCCATAGTGCAGCACATCAACATCAGCAGAGAAACATCTGGAAACTCTTGCTGAGCGCCTCTCTCCTAGGGGAACTTGTCAACTAATGACGATGTGGGGACGGGAAGAGAGGAAATAACCCACTGGGAGTGACCCAGAGGGAAATGGAAGGAGAGAGGCTCTTATTTAATGAGCCTAGAGACCTAGTATTGGGCAAAGGGGAGTGCTCAGAGAAACCAGGGCCTCAGAGTATTGTGAACTTAATATGAGAGAAATGGTGTGAGTCTCTCCTTGATGTATCTGGCATAAACAACTGAGGCCTTAAATAATTAGATCTGCTGTACCTGAAGTTTACTTTTTGTTACTTTCTGTGGCACTGTGTGGTGGAGGTCCAGGGCCCTCTTACAATCTGTAGGGAGATCTAGAATCAGCAGCCCCAAAAATAGATATTTATTTAGTAGTGGGTTTCTCCACCAATGTGTAGGGTATGGATTAAACCCTATGTTGCTGCAATCTGTGGTAAACCTGTGGGCCTAGGCCCTCTTCAAGAGCAACCTCCGGACTAAGTACCTCAGGTATTGGAGATTCGGCAGGCAATTACAGGCTGTGCTTCCCCTGGTTGTGGGGGTAATAAAGTTTACTTATGCAGAGGCTAAACTGGCCTAGTATAGTCCCAGGGTCTATAGTAAAATAATTTTTTGTCAGATTTCAGGGCCCCTCAGGACCGGTGGTGTTTATTACTGTTGCGTAGTGAACTACGTGTAAGGGCTGCCCTGATCTGAATAATTACAACGTTGGGATATAACGCTCCCCCGGTCTCCTGAGTCTCATAGGGGTCAAATGCGGCAAAGGGAGTGTGACTAGAAATTGGAACAGCCTTACCGGTCTCTTGACGTTTCCTGCAGTGCAGTATTCGGGTAGTTTTATGGCAGGTAGTTGTCCGGGTGCCTCAGCCGCAGATGTAGGCCCAAGGAAAATGGCCTCCGTTTGCACCACTAAATGTACTATGCCGCTCGGGGCCCGTACTCCACTTTTACAGGTGCGGGTAAGTGAGAAGAGTTGCAGCCACCCTCCCAGGCAGCCTCCTAATACCCGGCTGGGCTGAGGCGATGGGCAGCAGGTGGTTTGTTGCTGGTGGTGGGAGCTTGGCGTCTATGTCCAGGAGTCGTCCTCCAATGTCCTGGCTATGTGTTGCAAGTGGCTCCACGCCTCAAGGCCAAGTCTTCTAGCTCCGGAGTGGATCCCCGACCCTCCGGGGCTCAAGCGGTTCAGTAGTGGGCTCTAGACCAGGTAACTCACAGGTTGCTAGCGTGTGCAATGTAGGCTTCGGCCCTAAGTGAGGTTTAAAGTTGTTTGATGGACTTGAGGACCCTATCTAAGAATGTCCACTCCTTGGCAGCTTTAACTTGCTTAATATGGGACAAGTTGAGCCTCTCTAAGTGAGGAAAAACAAAGTTTAATTCTCTAAGCAGCACAGAGCTAATGTCCTACACGTCTGCTTCGTTAGGCAGTTGACTCCGCCCCCAGCTTTTTTATTTATTTTGATAGGGCTTTTAGATTAGGTGTAATTAGTTTAAATATCTGTAATTTGTTTATTATTTTCTGTAATTTAGTGTTTTTTTTATTTGTACTTTAGCTAATTTAATTTAATTTAGGTAATTGCAATTAATTTAATTAATTAATTTAATTATAGTGTAGTTTTAGGTGTAATTGTAACTTAGGTTAGGTTTTATTTTACAGGTAATTTTGTATTTATTTTAGCTAGGTAGTTATTAAATAGTTAATAACTATTTAATAACTATTCTACCTAGTTAAAATAAATACAAACTTTCCTGTGAAATAAAAATAAACCCTAAGCTAGCTACAATGTAACTATTAGTTATATTGTAGCTATCTTAGGGTTTATTTTATAGGTAAGTATTTAGTTTTAAATAGGAATAATTTAGTTAATTATAGTAATTTTATTTAGATGTATTTAAATTATATTTAAGTTAGGGGGTGTTAGGGTTAGGGTTAGACTTAGGTTTAGGGGTTAATACATTTAGAATAGTGGCGGCGACGTTGGGGCGGCAGATTAGGGGTTAATAAGTGTAGTTAGGTTGCGGCGACATTGGGGGAGGGAGATTAGGGGTTAATAAATATAATGTAGGTGGTGGTGCTGTTGGGGGCAGCAGATTAGGGGTTCATAACTATAATGTAGGTGGCGGCGGTGTCCAGAGCAGCAGATAGGGGTTAAAAATATAATTCAAGTGTCTGCGATATGGGGGGCGGCAGATTAGGGGTTAATAAGTGTAAGATTAGGGGTGTTTAGACTCGGGGTTCATGTTATGGTGTTACATAAAATGTATTTCCCCATAGGAATCAATGGGGTTGCGTTAAGGAGTTTTACGCTGCTTTTTTGCAGGTGTTAGACTTTTTCTCAGCCGGCTCTCCACGTTGATTCCTATGGGGAAATCGTGCACAAGCACGTACGACCAGCTCACCGCTGACTTAAGCAGCGCTGTTATTAGAGTGCGGTAAGGAGCAAAATTTTGCTCAACGCTCACTTCTTGCCTTTTAACGCCGGATTTGTAAAAACCCGTAATACCAGCGCTGTAGGTAAGTGAGCGGTTAGCGAAAACTGCTCGTTAGCACCGCACAGCTCAAAACGAAAAACTCGTAATCTAGCCAAATGTTCTTTTAATTAGATTCATCAAACACTGTGGTTGGTATTATAACACACTTGGGTTTCATTCAGATATAGGATATGTGTTGTTATAACTGTGCGAGCAATAGGATGTGTGTGACATAGTATATGTGTGTGTAAAATACGGCATGTATGTGAGAGTGTAAAATAAGATTGTGTCATTCACAAAAAACTCTATGTCACACACACTATTTATGTCTCATGCACAGAGTATGTGTGACATAGGATGTGTGTGTTAGGGGTGTATGTGACATAGCGTGTGTCCATGACATTGGGTGTTTGTGTGTGCCTAACATAGAATGTGTATGTATGTGACTGTGTGAGACTTAGTGATGTGTATGTGACATAGGGTGGGGTTTCTATTAATTAATAAATATATTTATAGCTATAAATCTATTTTATCTATGTATAGCTATCAGTTTAGTAGAGTTACCCATATGTATTATGACAACCATACTAATATTATATGTCGCTATAAATATAACTAGTGTTAAAGGAACAGTCAAGTCAAAATAAACTATTATTATTCAGATTAATCATTCAATTTTAAACAATGTTCTCATTTACTTTTATTATCTATTTTGCTTAATTGTTTCATATCATTTGTTGAAAATCTTACCTAGGTAGGCTTAGGAGGAGCAGTGCACTACTAGGAACTAGCTGTTTATTAGTGGCTGCAGATATATGCCTCTTGTCATTGGCTCATCCTATGTGTTCAGCTAGCTTGCAGTAGTGCATTGCTGCTCCATAAACAAAGGATACCAAGAGAATAAAGCAAATTTGATAAAATAAGTAAATTAGAAAGTTGTGTAAAAGATGGTGTGATGATTATTTGAACACTTTTTCTATCCAAAAAAGTGTGGAGACACCAAAAACATTACTATGGGGGGTGACACCATGAGTTACTGCACTGGGTGACACCCACCCTAGTGACGCTACTGATAGGTGGGAAACCTAACGGGTGCAAAAAAGCCTCAATCTAGTGATGGTAACGTGCAAGTGGGAGCACTAAATAACGCTCCTTTCGTATTCTAGCCCTATGTGTCTAGAGTGCACCGGAACGCCCTGAGGGGCCTATTTATCAAGCTCCATAACCTGTCCGTCTGCTCTGAGGAGGCGGATAGACATCGCGGGAAATCTGCCCAATGTGATCGGGTTGATTGACAGCCCCTGCTAGCGGCTGATTGGCTACGAATCTGCAGGGGGCGGCGTTGCACCAACAGTTCACAAGAGCTGCTGGTGCAATTCTGAATGCGGAGAGCATTCAGCGATGTCTGTCGGACATGATCCGCTGATCGGATCATGTCCGACAGAGGTTTGATAAATAGGCCCCACAGTCTCTTCTTCATGTTTGTGAGATTTACTTTCTATCCAGCATGACTACTTTGCCATAATAAAACAGACATTTGAATATTTTACAAAAGCAATTATGAACATTTTTTATTGCTTTTCCATGTTGCTGGCGGTTTTCATTTGTTGTGTGATTTATCATGTCTTGGCGCATTTGACACATCTATAAGTGTTAATGGTAGGAACGTCTACTAAAGAAAAATGCTGGAAAAGATAGGTGATACAAGCCTCTATAAATTTCTAGCACGATCTCATCTTCAAAACGAGGCCCCTTGGCTGCCTAATGAATGTACATAAATCTAGCCCATTTTGTACGTGCACAATTAAATAAGGTGTAAACACAATAAAAAGCTTAATAAAATAGTCATACCTTAATAATAAATAGTTCATTGCTACTTTAAAGCTTAGTTCACTGACATTTCTTAAAGGGGTACTATACTATAACATTTGTGTCTACTTACTGTTTCCAAATGTCCTCCTACTGTGAAGTATTGGATATTGTCCCTTTGTTTTTATTTTTTATTTGAAATAACTGTTTTTTTTCATTAATGCCTTCAAACAATGGGCTGAGTCTGCAGGTAAAGCAGACATGCTAATGTTGTGTATGTATAAAAACACACAGCTTAATAGGTAGGTATTGAAATTATAGTTATGACTGGGGAGTTAAATAGGTAAAACCAGCTATTTCAGATACAAATATCTCCCACGCTGCTAGTGCTATTTTATCCTATTTGCATAGCTTTTCCTTAAGAGCATACATTTGTTAATCATAGTTTCAGTATAAGTGGTGGTTTTTACAAGCAAATGTATATATTTCAATTAACAAAATAAAGACAAAGAAGCTGTTTGCAAACAATTAAATAGACTCCAGCAGGTAAAATGGATCATTGTTAACACTAAAATTTTAGTACAATGTCCCTTTAAGTAGCTTATCAAGTTAAACATACTGTATTTCTTGTCTTCTATGAGCCCACAACAGTGTGGATGCCACAACAATAGTAAAGCAAGAGGTGCGGACAGTTAGTTTATTTTATTCCAAAACTCGTTAAAAAATACAGGAACAAGCAATAATAGGAAGAGTAGGTGTAAAACCTAAGCTGGCTTACGCGTTTTGGCGTTTGCCGTAGTCATAGCCATAGGTGTTGGGTCTCCTCCCCTGTCTTATATAGCACATAGTAAAATTTGATTGGTTAATAGTTGTTCATTTAATAACAATAATACGCCTACCCTGCTCATTAAGACCTTCAAAGTCTGAACGGCACATACTAGAGCATAATATTGGTGTAGTATACAAATTAATATCAGAGAAAATGATGAAAAATAGAAGATAAAGATACATATATCTGAATTAGAACTTAGTATAGTTAAACTTAAGTGTACCAAAAAATCCATATCCTTTAAAGCAGTATGCTGATTTAATCAATTGCTGTACATGAAGCTGCAATTGACATTTAGAAAATTACTAGAAAATTCTTGGAAATATCATAATGCACACAACATTCTAAAGGAAAAACACCTGTGTATACTTGATACATACATAAAGGAAACATATAAAAATATAAATGAATTAATAAAGAACTCAGAATATACCTAACCATAATTCATGAAAAAAGGATAGAAACAAATACAAAGAAAAGAAAAAGAAAAGAACACAAATACAGATACATGTGAATCAACAGTATTATTGAACTTAATTTGTTCGGCTCATTCCGCAATGTGACTAACACAGCAGTACATGACCAACAAATCCCAAAGATTTCTTTCTCCAAAGGTGTGGTAAGTTCGCCCCATCCTATGCAAACCTTTATCTAGGATGGTGGGAAATGGCACACATCTTTGGAGAGGGCAATCCCTTTCGGCAGTATATCAAGATGTACAGGCGCTTTATTGATGATCTGTTGTTGATTTGGTGTGGGCCTGAGCATCTTATTGTTGATTTTGTGGACTATCTCAACAACAATAGTGATGGTTTTCGTTTCACGTTTTAGTATAATTTGAGGTCTATTAACTTTTTGGATGTGACTTTAATTGGTAATGATGATGGTACCATTGATTCCAATGTGTACCGCAAGCCAATATCAGGAAATACACTTCTCCATGCCACCAGCAGCCATCCTGAGCATGTCAGATATGCGGTGGCTAAGGGTCAGTTTACGAGATTAAAGCGCAATTGTAGTAACCCTGCTGAGTACTCGGAGGCTGCTGATGACCTGGAGAAAGGAGAGAGAGACATTACTAGAGCAAGAAAAGAGGTAAATGCTATTGATAGGCAAACACTGATTGCAAATAATAGATTACAGGACAGCTCTCCACAAACACAAGGAGTCTATTTTGTAACGGGTTACAGTTCACAATATTCGCAAATCTGCACTATTGTTAAAAAGCATTTTGCCCTTTTATCAGCAGATGATGCTCTCCAAGAGACAGTCAAGAAGGGTTTAAGATGCTCCTATCGGAAAAGCAATACACTAGGAGCTAGGTTAGCACCAACACAACTAAAACAGATTGATAATTCCTCTAGCTCTTGGTTAAGACATCTGGGTATGTTCAGATGTGGGCACAGAAAATGCAGACCCTGTGATTTTGTTCTCATTACCACTAACTTTAGATCTTGTGTGACAGGAGAAACTTTTGATATCCAATCCTGTTTGAATTGCACTGCTGAATGTGTTGTCTATCTGCTTGAATGCACCTCATGTCACATCCAGTACGTAGGGCTCACAGGGAGGGATGCTAACTCTAGGAATAGAGAACATTTATCTACTCTCACATTAGGTAAAGCAGCCACACCATTGGTGCAACACTTTGCTACTAGACACAATAGAAGTATTGAGTCCCTCAGATGGTGCATTATAGAGAAAGTAAAACCACCAAGAAGGGGTGGCGATCAGGAAAGGATTTTGGCAAAACGGGAGATGTACTGGATCTTTAAATTGGAGACACAAATTCCCAAAGGTCTTAATCCCAAATATGACCTTATCTATTTTTGGGAATAATAATTATAATCTTGTCTTTTTAGTCTTGCCCAATTTTCTGATCCAGTGCATCTCCCAGGATCCCTACAGTTATACTAAGACTTTAATAACTTCCAGTATTATTGGCATAATGGCCTGGAGTAGCTTAATTCTTGTGGCTTTCTATAGAGTCTTGATTTCCATTTTAAGCTAAAGTTTATAATAGACATATTAACTCGTTAATATATATTATCCATTACTTTACGCAATGTCAGGAAGAGTAAATAAGAAATATTTGCAAGTTTAGACTAGGTACATGAGTTTTTCCCAATAATAAGACCACCATTATGTTTAGCATATATTTTCATAATAGCGACAATTGAAGGTTTTTCTCTTTGGGATTTTTTGGTCATGTACTGCTGTGTTAGTCACATTGAGGAATGAGCCGAACAAATTAAGTTCAATAATACTGTTGATTCACATGTATCTGTATTTGTGTTATTTTCTTTTTCTTTTCTTTTATTTGTATTTTTTTTATCTATTTTTCATGAATTATGGTTAGGTATATTCTGAGTTCTTTATTTATTTTTTACTATTTTTATATGTTTCCTTTATGTATGTATCAAGTATACACAGGTGTTTTCTCTTGTTAAGTGTATCCAGTCCACGGATCATCCATTACTTGTGGGATATTCTCCTTCCCAACAGGAAGTTGCAAGAGGATCACCCACAGCAGAGCTGCTATATAGCCCCTCCCCTCACTGCCATATCCAGTCATTCTCTTGCAACTCTCAACAAAGATGGACGTAGTAAGAGGAGAGTGGTGTATTATAGTTATTTTTTAACTTCAATCAAAAGTTTGTTATTTTTAAATGGTACCGGAGTGTACTGTTTCATCTCAGTCAGCATTAGAAGAAGAATCTGCCTGTGATTTCTATGATCTTAGCAGAAGTAACTAAGATCCACTGCCGTTCTCACATATTCTGAGAAGTGAAGTAACTTCAGAGGGGGAATGGCGTGCAGGTTTTCCTGCAATAAGGTATGTGCAGTTAACATATTTCTAGGGATGGAATTTGCTAAAAAAATGCTGCTGATACCGAATTAATGTAAGTTAAGCCTTAAATGCAGTGATAGCGACTGGTATCAGGCTAATTAACAGAGATACATACTCTTATAAAAGTGTAATATAAAACATTTCCTGGCATGTTAATCGTTTTTATATATGTTTGGTGACAAAACTTATTGGGGCCTAGTTTTTTTCTACATGGCTGGCTTGATTTTTGCCTAGTAACAGGCTTTCCACTGTTGCAATATGAGTGGGAAGGGCCTATTTTAGTGCTTTTCTGTGCAGCTAAAAATACTGACAGAGACATTCAGCTTCCCTCTGCATGATACAGGACATCTCTGAAGGGCTCAAAAGGCTTCAAAGTCGTGTTTGAGGAGGGTAACAATCACAGTAGACTGTGGCAGTTGTTGTGACTGTGTTTAAAAAACATTTTTGTCATTTATTATTCTGTTTTTGTTATTAAGGGGTTAATCATCCATTTGCAAGTGGGTGCAATGCTCTGCTGACTTGTTACATACACTGTAAAAATTTTGTTAGTGTAACTGCCTTTTTTCACTGTTGTTTCAAATTTTGTCAAAATTTGTTTCTCTTAAAGGCACAGTAATTTTTTTTTTATATTGCTTGTTAACTTGCTTTAAAGTGTTTTCCAAGCTTGCTAGTCTCATTGCTAGTCTGTACAAACATGTCTGAAACAGAGGATACTTGTTCATTATGTTTAAAAGCCATGGTGGAGCCCCATAGGAGAATGTGTACTAAATGTATTGATTTCACCTTAAACAGTAAAGATCAGTCTTTATCTATAAAAGAATTGTCACCAGAGGGGTCTGTCGAGGGGGAAGCTATGCCGACTAACTCTCCCCACATGTCGGACCCTTTGCCTCCCGCTCAAGGGACGCACGCTAATATGGCGCCAAGTACATCAGGGATGCCCATAGCGATTACTTTGCAGGATATGGCTGCAATCATGAATAATACCCTGTCAGAGGTATTATCCAGATTGCCTGAATTGAGAGGCAAGCGCGATAGCTCTGGGGTTAGACGAGATACAGAGCGCGTAGATGCTGTAAGAGCCATGTCTGATACTGCGTCACAATATGCAGAACCTGAGGACGGAGAGCTTCAGTCTGTGGGTGACGTCTCTGAATCGGGGAGACCTGATTCAGAGATTTCTAATTTTAAATTTAAGCTTGAGAACCTCCGTGTATTGCTTGGGGAGGTATTAGCTGCTCTGAATGACTGTGACACAATTGCAGTGCCAGAGAAATTGTGTAGGCTGGATAAATACTATGCAGTGCCAGTGAGTACTGATGTTTTTCCAATACCTAAAAGGCTTACAGAAATTATTAGTAAGGAGTGGGATAGGCCCAGTGTGCCCTTTTCCCCACCTCCTATATTTAGAAAAATGTTTCCAATAGATGCCACTACACGGGACTTATGGCAGACTGTCCCTAAGGTGGAGGGAGCAGTTTCTACTTTAGCAAAGCGTACCACTATCCCGGTTGAGGACAGTTGTGCTTTTTCAGATCCAATGGATAAAAAATTAGAGGGTTACCTTAAGAAAATGTTTATTCAACAAGTTTTTATTTTACAGCCCCTTGCATGCATTGTGCCTTTCACTGCTGCGGCGGCATTCTGGTCTGAGGCCCTGGAAGAGGCCATCCATACAGCTCCATTGACTGAAATTGTTGACAAGCTTAGAACTCTTAAGCTAGCTAACTCATTTGTTTCTGATGCCATTGTTCATTTGACTAAACTAATGGCTAAGAATTCCGGATTCGCCATCCAGGCGCGTAGGGCGCTATGGCTCAAATCCTGGTCAGCTGATATGACTTCAAAGTCTAAATTACTCAACATTCCTTTCAAGGGGCAGACCTTATTCGGGCCTGGTTTGAAAGAAATTATTGCTGACATTACTGGAGGTAAGGGTCATACCCTTCCTCAGGACAGGGCCAAATCAAAGGCCAAACAGTCTAATTTTCGTGCCTTTCGAAATTTCAAGGCAGGTGCAGCATCAACTTCCTCTGCTTCAAAACAAGAGAGAACTTTTGCTCAATCCAAGCAGGCCTGGAAACCTAACCAGTCCTGGAACAAGGGCAAGCAGGCCAGAAAGCCTGCTGCTGCCTCTAAGACAGCATGAAGGAGTGGCCCCCTATCCGACAACGGATCTAGTAGGGGGCAGACTCTCTCTCTCTTTGCCCAGGCGTGGGCAAGAGATGTTCAGGATCCCTGGGCATTGGAGATCATATCTCAGGGATATCTTCTGGACTTCAAAGCTTCTCCTCCACAAGGGAGATTTCACCTTTCAAGATTATCTGCAAACCAGATAAAGAAAGAGGCATTCCTAAGCTGCGTACAAGATCTCCTTGTAATGGGAGTGATCCATCCAGTTCCGCGGACGGAACAAGGACAGGGGTTTTATTCAAATCTGTTTGTGGTTCCCAAAAAAGAGGGAACCTTCAGACCAATTTTGGATTTAAAGATCCTAAATAAATTCCTCAGAGTTCCGTCATTCAAGATGGAAACTATTCGAACCATTTTACCCATGATCCAAGAGGGTCAGTACATGACCACAGTGGACTTAAAGGATGCCTACCTTCACATTCCGATTCACAAGAATCATCATCAGTTCCTGAGGTTTGCCTTTCTAGACAGGCATTACCAATTTGTAGCTCTTCCATTCGGGTTGGCTACAGCCCCAAGAATTTTTACAAAGGTTCTGGGCTCACTTCTGGCGGTCCTAAGACCGCGAGGCTTAGCGGTGGCTCCTTACCTGGACGATATCCTGATACAGGCGTCAAGCTTTCGAATTGCCAAATCTCATACAGAGATAGTTCTGGCACTCCTGAGGTCGCATGGGTGGAAAGTGAACGAAGAAAAGAGTTCTCTATCTCCTCTCACGAGGGTTTCCTTCCTAGGGACTCTAAGAGATTCTGTAGAAATGAAAATTTACCTGACGGAGTCCCAGTTATCAAAACTTCTAAATGCTTGCCGTGTTCTTCACTCCATTCCACGCCCCACGGTGGCTCAGTGCATGGAAGTAATCGGCTTCATGGTAGCGGCGATGGACATAGTGCCATTCGCGCGCCTGCATCTCAGACCGCTGCAATTATGCATGCTCAGTCAGTGGAATGGGGATTACACAGATTTGTCCCCTCTACTAAATCTGGATCAGGAAACCAGAGATTCTCTTCTCTGGTGGTTATCTCGGGCCCATCTGTCCAAGGGTATGACCTTTCGCAGACCAGATTGGACAATTGTAACAACAGATGCCAGCCTTCTAGGTTGGGGTGCAGTCTGGAACTCCCTGAAGGCTCAGGGTTCATGGACTCAGGAGGAGAAACTCCTCCCAATAAATATTCTGGAGTTAAGAGCAATATTCAATGCTCTTCTGGCTTGGCCTCAGCTAGCAACACTGAGGACCTGGTATGCAGACCTAGTGGACATGTCATCCTTTCTACCATGGACTCTGCCTCTGAGGCAAGACCTTCTAATACAAGGTCCTTTCAATCATCCAAATCTACTTTCTCTGAGACTGACTGCATGGAGATTGAACGCTTGATCCTATCAAAGCGTGGCTTCTCCGAGTCAGTAATTGATACCTTAATACAGGCACGAAAGCCTGTCACCAGGAAAATTTACCACAAGATATGGCGTAAATATCTTCATTGGTGTGAATCCAAGAATTACTCATGGAGTAGGGTTAGGATTCCTAGGATATTGTCCTTCCTCCAAGAGGGTTTGGACAAAGGATTATCAGCTAGTTCTTTAAAGGACAGATTTCTGCTGTCTATTCTTTTACACAAGCGTCTGGCAGAAGTTCCAGACGTTCAGGCATTTTGTCAGGCTTTAGTTAGAATTAAACCTGTGTTTAAACCTGTTGCTCCTCCATGGAGCTTAAACTTGGTTCTTAAAGTTCTTCAAGGGGTTCCGTTTGAACCCCTTCATTCTATTGATATCAAACTTCTTTCATGGAAAGTTCTTTTTCTGATGGCTATTTCCTCGGCTCGAAGAGTCTCGGAGTTATCTGCCTTACATTGTGATTCTCCTTATCTGATCTTTCATTCAGATAAAGTTGTTCTGCGTACAAAACCTGGGTTTTTACCTAAGGTGGTTTCTAACAAGAATATCAATCAAGAGATTGTTGTTCCATCATTATGTCCTAATCCTTCTTCAAAGAAGGAACGTCTTTTGCATAATCTAGACGTAGTCCGTGCCTTGAAGTTTTACTTACAGGCTACTAAAGATTTTCGCCAAACATCTAACATGTTTGTTGTTTACTCTGGACAGAGGAGAGGTCAGAAGGCCTCGGCAACCTCTCTTTCTTTTTGGCTTCGGGGTATAATCCGTTTAGCCTATGAGACTGCTGGACAGCAGCCTCCTGAAAGGATTAGAGCTCATTCTACTAGAGCTGTGGCTTCCACCTGGGCCTTTAAAAATGAGGCCTCTGTTGAACAGATTTGCAAGGCTGCAACTTGGTCTTCCCTTCATACTTTTTCCAAATTTTACAAATTTGATACTTTTGCTTCTTCTGAGGCTGTTTTTGGGAGAAAGGTTCTACAGGCAGTGGTTCCTTCCATTTAAGTTCCTGCCTTGTCCCTCCCATCATCCGTTTACTTTAGCTTTGGTATTGGTATCCCACAAGTAATGGATGATCCGTGGACTGGATACTCTTAACAAGAGAAAACATAATTTATGCTTACCTGATAAATTTATTTCTCTTGTAGTGTATCCAGTCCACGGCCCGCCCTGTCCTTTTCAGGCAGGTCTAAATTTTAATTAAACTACAGTCACCACTGCACCCTATGGTTCTCCTTTCTCGGCTTGTTTCGGTCGAATGACTGGATATGGCAGTGAGGGGAGGAGCTATATAGCAGCTCTGCTGTGGGTGATCCTCTTGCAACTTCCTGTTGGGAAGGAGAATATCCCACAAGTAATGGATGATCCGTGGACTGGATACACTACAAGAGAAATAAATTTATCAGGTAAGCATAAATTATGTTTTTCCTTTACAATGTTGTGTGCATTATGATATTTCCAAGAATTTTCTATATGTCAATTGCAGCTTCATGTACAGCAATTGGTTAAATCAGCATACTGCTTTAAAGGATATGGATTTTTTGGTACACTTAAGTTTAACTATACTAAGTTCTAATTCAGATATATGTATCTTTATCTTCTATTTTTCATCATTTTCTCTGATATTAATTTGTATACTACACCAATATTATGCTCTAGTATGTGCCGTTCAGACTTTGAAGGTCTTAATGAGCAGGGTAGGCATATTATTGTTATTAAATGAACAACTATTTACCAATCAAATTTTACTATGTGCCAATCAGATTGAGCTCGCATTCTATTGGCTGATCGGAACAGCCAATAGAATGCGAGCTCAATCTGATTGGCTGATGAGATCAGCCAATCGGATTGAACTTGAATCTGATTGGCTGATTCCATCAGCCAATCAGAATTTTCCTACCTTAATTTCAATTGGCTGATAGAATCCTATCAGCCAATCGGAATTCGAGGGACGCCATCTTGGATGACATCCCTGAAAGGAACCTTCATTCTTCAGTTGGACGTCGAACGAAGAGGATGGATCCGCGCCGGAGGTCTTCAAGATCAGCCGCTCGTCATCCGATGGAACATAGAAGATGCGGCTTGGATGAAGATGTTTGCTGGTCCGGATGTCCTCTTCTGCCCGGATAGGATGAAGATTTCTTCCCGAAGATGGACTTCTTCATTTGCCGCTTGGATCCAGACTTCAGCCGGAGGATGGACGTCACTCTTCAGCCCCTGCTTGGGCTTGGATGAAGATTTCGGAGGCTCTTCTGGACAGATCGGGACCCGGTGTGGTGAAGACAAGGTAGGGAGATCTTCAGGGGCTTAGTGTTAGGTTTATTTAAGGGGGGTTTGGGTTAGATTAGGGGTATGTGGGTGGTGGGTTGTAATGTTGGGGGGGGTATTGTATGTTTTTTTTTTTACAGGCAAAAGAGCTGAATTCTTTGGGGCATGCCCCGCAAATGGCCCTTTTCAGGGCTGGTAAGGTAAAAGAGCTTTGAACTTTTTAAATTTAGAATAAGGTAGGGCATTTTTTTTTATTTTGGGGGGCTTTGTTATTTTATTAGGGGGCTTAGAGTAGCTGTAATTAGTTTAAAATTGTTGTAATATTTTTCTAATGTTTGTAAATATTTTTTTATTTTTTGTAACTTCGTTCTTTTTTATTTTTTGTACTTTAGTTAGTTTATTTCATTGTATTTATTTGTAGGTATTGAATTTAATTAATTTATTGATAGTGTAGTGTTAGGTTTAATTGTAGGTAATTGTAGGTATTTTATTTAATTAATTTATTGACAGTGTAGTGTTAGGTTTAATTGTAGGTAATTGTAGGTATTTTATTTAATTAATTTATTGATAGTGTAGTGTTAGGTTTAATTGTAGGTAATTGTAGGTATTTTATTTAATTAATTTATTGATAGTGTAGTGTTAGGTTTAATTGTAGATAATTGTAGGTATTGTATTTGATTAATTTATTGATAGTGTAGTGTTAGGATTAATTGTAACTTAGGTTAGGATTTATTTTACAGGTAATTTTGTAATTATTTTAACTAGGTAGCTATTAAATATTAAGCCTAAAATAGTTATTAACTATTTAATAGCTATTGTACCTGGTTAAAATAAATACAAAGTTGCCTGTAAAATAAATATTAAGCCTAAAATAGCTACAATATAATTATAATTTATATTGTAGCTATATTAGGGTTTATTTTACAGGTAAGTATTTAGCTTTAAATAGAAATAATTTATTTAATAAGAGTTAATCTATTTTGTTAGAATACAATTATATTTAACTTAGGGGGGTGTTAGGGTTAGAGTTAGACTTAGCTTTAGGGGTTAATACATTTATTATAGTAGCGGTGAGATCCGGTCGGCAGATTAGGGGTTAATTATTGTAGGTAGGTGGAGGCGACGTTGTGGGGGGCAGATTAGGGGTTAATAAATATAATATAGGAGTCGGCGATGTTAGGGGCAGCAGATTAGGGGTACATAGGGATAACGTAGCTGGCGGCGGTGTACGAAGCGGCAGATTAGGGGTTAAAAAATTTTAATAGAGTGGCGGCGATGTGGGGGGACCTCGGTTTAGGGGTACATAGGTAGTTTATGGGTGTTAGTTTACTTTAGAGCACAGTAGTTAAGAGCTTTATAAACCGGCGTTAGCCCAGAAAGCTCTTAACTCCTGGCTTTTTTCTGCGGCTGGAGTTTTGTCGTTAGATTTCTAACGCTCACTTCAGCCACGACTCTAAATACCGGCGTTAGAAAGATCCCATTGAAAAGATAGGATGGTGTAGGGGGATCTGCGGTAAGGAAAAGTCGCGGCTGCAAAGTGAGCGTTAGACCCTTTCCTGACTGACTCCAAATACCAGCGGGCGGTAAAAACCAGCGTTAGGAGCCTCTAAAGCTGGTTTTGACGGCTACCGCCCAACTCTAAATCTAGGCCTAAGATAGCAACAATATAACTAATAGTTACATTGTATCTAGCTTAGGTTTTATTTTTATTTTACAGGCAAGTTTGTATTCATTTTAACTAGGTAGACTAGTTAGAAAATAGTTATTAACTATTTACTAACTACCTAGCTAAAATAAATACAAATTTACCTGTAAAATAAAACCTAACCTGTCTTACACTAACACCTAACCTTACACTACAATTAAATAAATTACCTAAATTAAATACAAATACCTAAATTAAAAATAAACAAAACACTAAATTACACAAAATAAAAAACAAATTACAAGATATTTAAACTAATTACACCTAATCTAATAGCCCTATCAAAACAAAAAAAAACACCCAAAATAAAAAAAAACCTAGCCTAAACTTAACTACCAATAGCCCTTAAAAGGGCCTTTTGCGGTGCATTGCCCCAAAGAAATCAGCTCTTTTACCTGTAAGAAAAATACAAACAACGTTTCAACAGTAAAACCCATCACCCATACAACCAACCCATAAAATAAAACCCTAACTAAAAAAAACCTAAGCTCCCCATTGCCCTAAAAAGGGCATTTGGATGGGTATTGCCCTTAAAAGGGCATTTAGCTCTATTGCTGCCCAAACCCTAATCTAATACTAAAACCCACCCAATAAACCCTTAAAAAAACCTAACACTAACCCCAGAAGATCCACTTACAGTTTTGAAGACCGGACATCCATCGTCAACGAAGCCGGGAGAAGTCCTCAACAAAGGGGCAAGAAGTCCTTAACGAACCCGGGAGAAGTCTTCATCCAAGCTGGGAAAAGTGGTCCTCCAGACGGGCAGAAGTCTTCATTCAGACGGCATCCTCTATCTTCATCCATCCGGCACGGAGCGGGTCCATCTTCAAGACATCCATCACAGAGCATCCTCTTCTTACGGCGACTCCCGACAAATGAAGGTTCCATTAAGTGACGTCATCCAAGATGGCGTCCCTTAGATTCCGATTGGCTGATAGAATTCTATCAGCCAATCAGAATTAAGGTTAAAAAATCCTATTGGCTGATCCAATCAGCCAATAGGATTGAGCTCGCATTCTATTGACTGTTCCAGTCAGCCAATAGAATGTGAGCTCAGTCCTATTGGCTGATTGGATCAGCCAATAGGATTGAAGTTCAATCCAATTGGCTGATCCAATCAGCCAATAGGATTTTTTTTCAACCTTAATTCCGATTGGCTGATTCTATCAGACAATTGGAATCTAAGGGACGCCATCTTGGATGACGTCACTTAAAGAAACCTTAATTCGTCGGGAGTCGATGTAAGAAGAAGATGCTCTGCGCTGGATATCTTGAAGATGGACCCGCTCCGCGCCGGATGGATGAAGATAGAAGATGCCGCCTAGATGAAGACCCGTCTGGAGGACCACTTCTACCGGCTTGGATGAAGACTTCTCCCGGCTTCGTTGAGGACTTCTTGCCCCTTCATTGAGGACTTCTTCGGGCTTTGTTGACGATGGATGTCGGGTCTTCAAAACTGTAAGTGGATCTTCGGGGGTTAGTGTTAGGTTTTTTAAAAGGGTTTATTGGGTGGGTTTTAGTTTTAGATTAGGGTTTGGGCAGCAATAGCGCTAAATGCCCTTTTAAGGGCAATGCCCATCCAAATGCCCTTTTTAGGGCAATGGGGAGCTTAGGTTTTTTTAGCTAGGGTTTTATTTGGGCGGTTGGTTGTGTGGGTGGTGGGTTTTATTTTTGAGGGGTTGTTTGTATTTTTTTTACAGGTAAAAGAGCTGATTTCTTTGGGGCAATGCCCCGCAAAAGGCACTTTTAAGGGCTATTGGTAGTTTAGTTTAGGCTAGGGTTTTTTTTTTTATTTTAGGGGGGCTTTTTTATTTTGATAGGGCTATTAGATTAGGTGTAATTAGTTTAAATATCTTGTTATTTGTTTTTTATTTTGTGCTATGGAAGTCCCATTGAAAAAAAACTTTACGAAAATTGCGTAAGTTAATTTGCGGTACGGCCAAAAAAGTGTGCGGGACAGCTGTACCTACAAGACTCATAATAGCAGCAGTAGTGAAAAAGCAGCGTTATGAGCCTTAACGCTGCTTTTTTAATCATAACGCAAAACTCGTAATCTAGCCGTTTGTTATTTTTAAATATTTTTGTTAGAAAATGCCCCATATATTTATAGATATACTTGAATTTTTTGATGCCTGTGTTTTTATACATATATTAGGGCTGGGCGATTAACCGCATATGCGGTTTTAAACCGCGATTAACCGCCGCAATTTAAAAACCGAGAGAATCCGTGGTTTTTATGGGGGGGTGGGACATCACGTCACGACGATCATGCCGTGTGAAGACAATGGAAGTAGCCGGTCCCGGACCACCGGTAATTGAGTGACATGTTCTGGCCTGGCCTAGCATATAGCTAGGCAGAGGTGCCGTGCACATACAGCAGTTAGAAGAGGCGGCACTGCGGGGCATAGAAGAGTGGAGATACGTGGTCAAGGTAGGGTGGATTGCTCACTCAGGTGTGCTGGAAGCTGAAGGCAAGTAATTAAGAAACTTGCACTACGGGCTGGATCTGACTGCACTGCCACTGTCTGCAGGGTTATAAAATCTAAAGTAAACAAGCCCTGGGGAGAGGGAGGGGAGGGAGGCTCTGTGGAAGTGAAAGCAGTCTGAATAACAGATGTGGCACTGCCCTGGCATATACTTATACCTGGAGATTTATCCAATAAAATATTTGTTTTTATTGAATAAATCTCCAGGAATAAGTATATGCAGCAAGTTATTCAGACTGCTTTCACTTCCACTGAACCTATCACCCCTTCCCTCTCCCCGGAGCTTGTTTAGAAAATTAAGGTGTTTTAGTCATTTTTAATAAATAATAATTTGGGTCGAAAATCGTGATTTTCATTTTTGCCCATATCGCCCACCCTAATATATATATATATATATATATATATATATATATATATACAGTATATATATATATATATATATATATATATATTTAAATATTTAATTTTACAGTACACTGTCCCTTTAAAACATGATAGCTCTCATACAATTCTTGTGAAATAATAATGAATGTCATCTGGTTTGTCCCTCATAAATAAATGGGGACCAAGGTAGAACATGGGTTTTTAATAGTGCAAAGTTAAAAACAAAACAGAAAAACAATCAAAAAATACTTTTCTAATTAACTGGAACGAGACTGAGCCGGTAAACCCCAAGAACAGCACCATTTTTTTTCCAAAAGACTGGCTTAGGCCCCTAGAAGTTAATATTACCTTAATATCTTTCAAACAAAATACATAACAAACTATTTTCAACATTCTAAAAAAGTACTGAATATATCATTTGACATAACATTGACTTTGAACTTTTTCAATTCAATTGTTTATTGTTAGACGAAATGCATTATACATGTCCCAGCAGTAAAGAAAAGTGTAAATAGAATCTAAGGAAAGATATCCAGTTGAAATTACTGATGATCACTTGGGTACAGTAGTACAGAAAATGTACAGATGCAGTACATACTATAGAGATTATAAAGAAATAGATGATTCATTTTTAAGGTATGGTACCATGGGATACAAGATTTTCAAACTCTATCAGCAAACTTCTAAGAAAAATATTGAACAAACAAAATATTATGAATTTTTTAGTGCATTTAATATTACTTTCAAGTGTGTGCAGAAATGTCTTGCCATATTACCTAAATTGTGTAATGTGATCAGTGCATTCTATTTTGCTTGATTATAATACATGGTAGCATGAATTTGGACACTTGCCATTATGGCAATTTATATGCTAAAGAGAACAACAATCTATATTGTCTGACAAAAAAAATTAAAGCTAAGATTATCTAACTGTTTTTAGTTTGTACTGACAATTTACAATGGGCCAGATTACAAGTGGCATGCTAATTAACAATTCTGCTTGAGCGTTAATTGCGCTTTTTAATTAAGCTTTTTGCACTTGTCGGGTTATACCTTTCCCTACCCCCCTTCATCATTCTGACCCGTCAGTCTAACCAGCCATTTGTGCTGAAGTGCATTCATTTATTTGAAACAAGATCGTTTTGAAACATTTCCTGTTTTGTAGTGGATTATATCTATTACAATATGAGAATGGAGGATTTAACAAATGCTATAGGGCAAATCCTATTGAACTTTGAGAATAACATATGCGCCATGCTACTTGAGACATTCATACCCCAGTCATGCTTTAACGGCGTGGAGGAGACTAGATCTGAGACCCACGCCTCTGGTGCAAGTTCCCAGTCATGCCTGGCTGTGTCGCGACACTATGGGGAGATGATGTCGCCCTCAGACTTGATTTGCTGCAGCTACTCGGTTGGAGAGATACAGCACGGTCTTGTTCGACCGGAGTTTGATGACACTTACCATGCAGCTAATTACCGAGAGCAATGGGAGCTACCGCAACAGGAAACAGTGAGATACCAACTGAGCACACCCTTGACAGACACGGAGCTTCTACCCATCATTGCTTTATCATCGTTGGTGAGAGAGAACCCTATTTTGAAGTGGAGCCCAGTCACTTGGACATCTGTGTGGGGGCTAACAGTTCCAGACTCCATGTCCAACATGGTGGATGAGGTTTTTTGCTCGCTTGTTTCTGAATCAGTCAAACTGGGCACACTATCAGCAGTACTAGTTACGGTCTCAGGAACTGTTGTACTCTGGAACTACAGTGCAGAGTCGATTGTCAGCGGAGAAAACGGCAGGTTTCATACCTCTACTTTACAAGAACTTGAGCGTACAGGTGTGGGGTAGGCTATGGTGGCTCCCATAGTAGAAATTGCATTTAATTCTGGGTGCGTTAAATGCATATGAATATAGAGGTCTTTGCTGATGTTAGTGAATGTTTATAGATTAGTATTGTTTAACAGATTAGCGTCATTTTTTACAGAGCTGCTAAGTGAAAAAGGCTATTTGTTGATTAACTGCTACTCTAAATTTAACACCTTTTAACATCTGACTTACTGGCAGCGCTATTGCTACCTTCCATGTGCTGATAAGGGCAGGAGGATTTTAGTGCCGCATTCACAAGCGGCCTGGCATCTTATATTCTTATAGAGAATTAGGGAAATATTTAGAATGTGGAGCCTCATAATCATTAGTCAGCAATGCCTATAATCACCCGAATAAGCTTTCTCCCTACTTAGTGTTCCACTTAGTTCAAGCCATGTTTCCTGCCATTAGACGGACTAACAAGTATTTATAAACATAGTCTCTTGTCAGTACTGAAAATCTCCACTAGAGGTGACTAGAATTTTAAAAATGTATACACTGATCAAACAAGCCCTTCATAGCATTACTTAATAAAGGGTCAGTTTTAATGTCGGTGAGAGACCCCTACAAGTGTGAAATAATCCCTACTGATTTATCTTCTATAAAGTGAAAATGGGATCACATATAATTATATCTATTTATATATTAGCTGCTAAGGTTGCAAGACGGATATTTTAGTTCTATAGCTGATATACAGGTTATTAATGACTATTCATGGTCCTGATATTAAGGCATAGACTCGCCTATAACAGTTTCTAGCCATTTATATGTTCCCTATCTAGGAATCAGAAATAACTAAAATTTTACTAGTCCCATATATAATTGCTTGTGTATTATAGTTGAAGTGCATAGATACTTTTATGCTTAGGTTTATAAAGACCCAAAAGTGGTCTTATATCTTCCTTCTGTTACTCTCTCTTATAAGTGATCGGGGGTCCAAGAGTGGCCCGACTAGTCCTACGCAGAAGGTTTGCTTATAAAGAGAAAATGAGGTTTCTGATATTAGTATCTGTTATATTTCTGATTACTATCGATCTATGTTTTTTTCTTTTTTGTTTGTACTAGACTAATAACTATGGTACGTATATATTATATCATTTCCTAGTTCTTATTGTACTAGACTATAAGTATGAAAATTGTATTCAGTCTCATTATTTCTTGTATGTTTTCTTTTTGCTTCTTTTTACTTTGTATGTTTATGAACCTCAATAAAAAAAAAAAAATATGAATATTTCACATTCCAAATTTTACATAGATATAAATATAACTGATGTTTTTTTGTACAATATATATCTATATCTATCTATCTATCTATCTATCTATCTATCTATCTATATATATATATATATATATATATACATATATATATATATCTATCTATCTTATATATATATATATATATATATATATATATATATATATATATATATATATAGGTAGCCCTCAGTTTACGCCGAGGTTAGGTTGAAACACAGTTTATAATGTAAGTCAAAGGGAAGTGAGGGAGTTAGGTTCTAGGCCCCTCTCAAAATTGTCATAAGTAACACCTAATACATTATTATATAGGTTGGAAATGAAGACTTTAAATTTTAAACAGCATTATAAACCTAATAATATAGATTGTATCATCATCAAACTAAGTTTAATGAGCAAAAACATTTGCTAAACATCATCTAA
Source organism: Bombina bombina (assembly GCF_027579735.1). Taxonomy (NCBI): domain Eukaryota; kingdom Metazoa; phylum Chordata; class Amphibia; order Anura; family Bombinatoridae; genus Bombina; species Bombina bombina. The sequence goes on from NC_069499.1 coordinate 791,518,927, forward strand.
TAAAATAATTACACAACAGATTGCATCATCATCAAACTAAGTTTAATGAACAAAACATTTTTTTACTTGCATTTTTCTGCAAACAGTTCTCTGCATTGTTAGCATGTTAGATACTATTGGGTCTGCACCTATTCTATGCATTTCAATCTGCAGTGATTAATAGGCAGTTAGGCACCCTCACCTCAAGCAGCTGGACAGGAAGATAATAGGGAAGTGGCTGCTAGATCTTGCTCGATAGCTCTGGTCTGATCTGTGTACACGGATCAATATCAGGCTGTTAAACCTGCTTAACTTTGCTGAAACAGAAGCAGACAGCTCCACCTACTGGCTATTTTAACTAGTGCACTGCTTTTCAATGCATTTCAATAGCAGTCCCATGAATGAAAAAAAAGGTTGTTATTCTGAAAATTGAACCAACGTAAACCGAGGGCCATCTGTATATATATATATATATATATATATATATATATATATATATATATATATATATATATATCCCTATATATGTGTATATGTATTTATGTGTTTATATATGTATATATGTCTGTAAATACATAAATACACATATAAATACATATGTACACACACACACACACACATATATATATATATATATATATATATATATATATATAATCAATGTAAATATTTGCATAGGAAATTAGTACATCTAGGCAAGTATCCCTGCTTGCTTTTCCCCAGAAATTCTTAATATACAATGTTTCCAATGCACAAGAGAATTGTGGGTAGCATATGCAAATTCTCCGTTTTTTTGCTTCAAAAATACTGTTTTGACACAGCGATCCTTTTAAACAGGATTATGACAGCAAACCAGAAATCACTTACTAGACAAACCTGTTTCGTTCTTTTTGGAACTCATCAGTAGGAGATAGATTTCTGGTTGCTGCATTGGAAAAGCTATTTTGATGGTTAAACCAAAATTCATTAAAATTATGGGGGGAGATAAAAAACTGAAATTGAAATCCTCCATGTCTCAAAATTAAATCAATGTAAATATTTGCATAGGAAATTAGTACATCTAGGAAAGTATCCCCGCTTGCTTTTCCCCAGAAATTCTTAATATACAATGTTTCCAATGCACAAGAGAATTGTGGGTAGGATATGCAAATTAGATATGCAAATTATCCGTTTTTTTGCTTCAAAAATACTGTTTTGACACAGCAATCCTTTTTATCAGGATTGTGACAGCAAACCAGAAATCACTTACTAGACAAGCCTGTTTTTCGTTCTTTTTGGAACTCATCAGTAGGAGATAGATTTCTGGTTGCTGCATTGGAAAAGCTATTTTCATGGTTAAACCAAAATTCATTAAAGGACTAGTCAACACATTAGATTTGCATAATCAACAAATGCAAGATAACAAGACAATGCAATAGCACTTAGTCTGAACTTCAAATGAGTAGTAGATTTTGTTATAACAAATTTCAAAGTTATGTATATTTCCACTCCCCTTGTACCATGTGATAGCAATCAGCCAATCACAAATGCATATACGTATAGTCTTTGAATTCTTGCACATGCTCAGTAGGATCTGGTGACTCAAAAATAGTAAATATAAAAGACTGTGTACATTTTTTTTAATGGAAGTAAATTGGAAAGTTGTTTAAAATTACATGCTGTATCTGAATCATGACAACTTAATTTAACCTGAGTGTCCCTTTAAAATTATGGGGGGAGATAAAAAACTGAAATTAAAATCCTCCATGTCTCAAAATTAAATCAATGTAAATATTTGCATAGGAAATTAGTACATCTAGGAAAGTATCCCCGCTTGCTTTTCCCCATAAATTCTTAATATTCAATGTTTCCAATGCACAAGAGAATTGTGGGTAGGATATGCAAATTAGATATGCAAATTCAACAGGCTCGTCTAGTGAGTGATTTCTGGTTTGCTGTCATAATCCTGTTTAAAAGGATCGCTGTGTCAAAACAGTATTTTTGAAGCAAAAAAACTGAGAATTTGCATATCTAATTTGCATATCCTACCCACAATTCTCTTGAGCATTGGAAACATTGTATATTAAGAATTTCTGGGGGAAAGCAAGCGGGGATACTTGCCTAGATGTACTAATTTCCTATGCAAATATTTACATTGATTTAATTTTGAGACATGGAGGATTTTAATTTCAGTTTTTTATCTCCCCCCCATAATTTTAATATATATATATATATATATATATATATATATATATATATATATATCAAAGTTAAAGCCCATTGCCTGCCTTTTTTTTTAAACACCTGAGACCTCAAGTCATATTAAATCATTTTTATTAGATGGTGTTATTATGATTGTAACTATACTATGTAATGTATTTTTTATGTTTTGTGCAACTTTTTAGTCTCACTAAACAGTTAACCAGAACTCTAAACAAATGTTTGTGCTCCACTCGTAATCTGGCACAATATTAGCTTTACATCCGTTCAGTTTGATATAAACAAAAATGTCTAAGTATGTATATGTGTATCTTTGTGTATATATATATATATATATATATATATATATATATATATTCATTAAAATTATGGTAGAGATAAAACTCTGAGATTAAAATCCTCCATGTCTCAAAAGTAAATCAATACAAACTTTTTGCATAGGAAATTAGCACATCTAGGAAAATTCCCCGCTTGCTCGACTCGTTTGTCCTGGATTTGAGAACACTGCTGTTCGGCAGTTTAAAGATTATATTTGTCCTGATGAAGGCCTAACTGAGGGCTGAAACGTCGACCATGTTTTAGTGATTCTACTAAATAAAGAAACTATTTATCTTCTAAACAAAACCTGAGAGTGCCATTTTCTATATGGATATATATATATTCATTAAAATTATGGTAGAGATAAAAATCTGAGATTAAAATCCTCCATGTCTCAAAAGTAAATCAATACAAAATTTTTGCATAGGAAATTAGCATATCTAGGCAAATTTCCCGCTTGCTTTTCCACAGTAAATCTCCATGTACACTGTTACCAATGCACAAGAGGATTCTGGGTAGGATACGTAAATTAGATATGCAAAAGCTAAGATTTTTTTGCTTCAAATACTGTTTTAACACAGCTATCCCTTAATAGGGTTATTTGCAGCAATACTGAAACCACTGCTAGACAGCCTGTTTCGTTCTTGTTGGAACTCTTCAGTAGCAGATAGATTTTTTGATTGCTGCTTAGGTAAATCTAATTTCAGGGTTAAATCAAAATTCATTAAAATTATGGTGGAGATAAACATCTGAGATTAAATCCTTCATGTCTCAAAAGTAAATCAATACAAAATGTTTGCATAGGAAATTAGCACATCCAGGCAAGTTTCCCGCTTGCTTTTCCACAGTAAAATTCCATGTACACTGTTACCAATGCACAAGAGGATTCTGGGTAGGATATGCAAATTAGATATGTGAAATCTCAGATTTTTTGCTTCAAATACTGTTTTAACACAGCGATCCCTTAATAGGGTTATTTGCAGCAATACAGAAACCACTGCTAGACAGTCTGTTTCGTTCTTGTTGAAAATCTTCAGTAGCAGATAGATTTCTGATTGCTGCTTAGGTAAAGCTAAGTTCAGGGTTAAATCGAAATTCATTAAAATTATGCATATCTAATTTGCATCTCCTAACCAGAATCCTCTTGTGCATTGGTAACAGTGTACATGGAGTTTTACTGTGGAAAAGCAAGTGGGGAACTTGTCTGGATGTGCTAATTTCCTACGCAAAAATGTTGTATTGATTTACTTTTGAGACATGGAGGATTTTAATCTGCACCATAATTTTAATGATCAAATAATGTGTTAATAATGTGTTTTTAAAGTGAATGTAAACTCAGCCTTCGTTCTAAACAGCAGTCTATCAAATATCAATAAAAAACCCTAGTTTCATTCATCAATTTTTAAATTTCTAAATGTATACCTTTTTTTTCAATAAATTTATAGCAATTTGCGGCTAAACCGTCCTCCGCCCGACATTCGCGCTCTGTTTATCATCTTTTTGATTGATGTGTCAATAGCCAATAACGGCTCTAACCACGGGGGGACCCACCCTCTTCTCATGATGTAATATATCATTATTGCGCATGTGTTCATCTTTGGTGCCAAGCTAATTGACTCTAAGCTCGTGCACATTTCGCGCATGCGCAATACTAGTAAACACGGCTAGCGCAACATTATTAGACGGATTCCTTTCATTTCCTCTTTATTGTCAAATTTGTATCAGTGGATGTGAAAGGTCTCCGTATACAGGTTCGCCTTTTATATTTTTGTTATCGATGTGACATCTATTTTCTTCGGCACATAATACATGATATATGCGCTGTATGTACACTACTATCTAATATCATTGGCAAACATAATCTGCGATATATCTATATTCTTTTTTATATTCTTTTAGGAGATTGTGTCCTACGCCACTCACGATAGTTTTCATTGAATGAATACACTCA
>NC_069499.1:793803373-793973373 GCF_027579735.1 Bombina bombina
TATCCTAGGAATCCTAACCTTACTCCATGAGTAACTCTTGGATTCGCACCAATATAAGTATTTACGCCATATTTTATGGTAAATTTTCCTGGTAACAGGTTTCCTAGCCTGTATTAAGGTATCAATCACTGACTCCGAGAATCCACGCTTTGATAGAATCAAGCGTTCAATCTCCATGCAGTCAGCCTCAGAGAAATTAGATTTGGATGTTTGAAAGGACCCTGAATCAGAAGGTCCTGTCTCAGAGGCAGAGACCATGGTGGACAGGACGACATGTCCACTAGATCTGCATACCAGGTCCTGCGTGGCCACGCAGGCGCTATTAGAATCACCGATGCTCTCTCCTGTTTGATCCTGGCAATCAATCGAGGAAGCATCGGGAAAGGTGGAAACACATAAGCCATGTTGAAGACCCAAGGTGCTGTCAGAGCATCTATCAGCACCGCTCCCGGGTCCCTGGACCTGGATCCGTAACAAGGAAGCTTGGCATTCTGGCGAGACGCCATGAGATCCAGATCTGGTTTGCCCCAATGATGAAGCAGTTGGGCAAACACCTCCGGATGAAGTTCCCACTCCCCCGGATGAAAGGTCTGGCGACTTAGAAAATCCGCCTCCCAGTTCTCCACGCCTGGGATGTGGATCGCTGACAGGTGGCAAGAGTGAGACTCTGCCCAGCGAATTATCTTTGAGACTTCCATCATCGCTAGGGAACTCCTTGTTCCTCCTTGATGGTTGATGTAAGCCACAGTCGTGATGTTGTCCGACTGAAACCTGATGAACCTCAGAGTTGCTAACTGAGGCCAAGCCAGAAGAGCATTGAAAATTGCTCTTAATTCCAGAATGTTTATTGGAAGGAGTCTCTCCTCCTGAGTCCATGATCCCTGAGCCTTCAGGGAATTCCAGACTGTGCCCCAACCTAGAAGGCTGGCGTCTGTTGTTACAATCGTCCAATCTGGCCTGCGGAAGGGCATCCCCTTGGACAGATGTGGCCGAGAAAGCCACCATAGAAGAGAATCTCTGGTCTCTTGATCCAGATTTAGCAGAGGGGACAAATCTGAGTAATCCCCATTCCACTGACTTAGCATGCACAATTGCAGCGGTCTGAGATGCAGGCGCGCAAATGGTACTATGTCCATTGCCGCTACCATTAAGCCGATTACCTCCATGCACTGAGCCACTGACGGGTGTTGAATGGAATGAAGGACACGGCAAGCATTTAGAAGTTTTGATAACCTGTCCTCCGTCAGGTAAATTTTCATTTCTACAGAATCTATAAGAGTCCCTAGAAAGGGAACTCTTGTGAGTGGCAATAGAGAACTCTTTTCTACGTTCACCTTCCACCCATGCGACCTTAGAAATGCCAGAACTAACTCTGTATCAGACTTGGCAGTTTGGAAACTTGACGCTTGTATCAGAATGTCGTCTAGGTACGGAGCTACCGCTATGCCTCGCGGTCTTAGTACTGCCAGAAGAGAGCCCAGAACCTTTGTAAAGATTCTTGGAGCCGTAGCTAACCCGAAGGGAAGAGCTACAAACTGGTAATGCCTGTTTAGGAAGGCAAATCTTAGATACCGGTAATGATCCTTGTGAATCGGTATGTGAAGGTAGGCATCCTTTAAATCCACTGTGGTCATGTACTGACCCTCTTGGATCATGGGTAAGATGGTTCGAATAGTTTCCATTTTGAACGATGGAACTCTTAGGAATTTGTTTAGGATCTTTAAGTCCAAGATTGGTCTGAAGGTTCCCTCTTTTTTGGGAACCACAAACAGATTTGAATAGAATCCTTGCCCGTGTTCCGACCACGGAACTGGGTGGATCACTCCCATTAGTAAGAGGTCTTGTACACAGCGTAGAAATGCCTCTTTCTTTATCTGGTTTGCTGATAACATTGAAAGATGAAATCTCCCTTGTGGAGGAGAAGCTTTGAAGTCCAGAAGATATACCTGAGATATGATCTCCAACGCCCAGGGATCCTGGACATCTCTTGCCCAAGCCTGGGCGAAGAGAGAAAGTCTGCCCCCCACTAGATCTGTTTCCGGATCGGGGGCCCTCACTTCATGCTGTCTTAGGGGCAGCAGCAGGTTTTCTGGCCTGCTTGCCCTTGTTCCAGGACTGGTTAGGTTTCCAGCCCTGTCTGTAGCGAGCAACAGTTCCTTCCTGTCTTGGAGCGGAGGAAGTTGATGCTGCTCCTGCCTTGAAGTTACGAAAGGCACGAAAAATAGACTGTTTAGCCTTTGGTTTGGCCCTATATTGTGGCAGGGCATGGCCCTTACCTCCAGTAATGTCAGCGATAATTTCTTTCAAGCCGGGCCTGAATAATGTCTGCCCTTTGAAAGGAATATTAAGCAATTTAGATTTAGAAGTCACATCAGCTGACCAGGATTTAAGCCACAGCACTCTGCGCGCTTGAATGGCGAATCCGGAGTTCTTAGCCGTAAGTTTGGTTAAGTGTACTACGGCATCAGAAATAAATGAATTAGCTAGCTTAAGGGCTTTAAGCTTGTTCATAATCTCATCCAATGGAGCTGTGCTAAGGGTCTCTTCCAGAGACTCAAACCAGAATGCCGCCGCAGCAGTGACAGGCGCAATGCATGCAAGGGGTTGTAATATAAAACCTTGCTGAACAAACATTTTCTTAAGGTAACCCTCTAACTTTTTATCCATTGGATCTGAAAAAGCACAGCTATCCTCCACCGGGATAGTGGTGCGCTTAGCCAGAGTATAAACTGCTCCCTCCACCTTAGGGACCGTCTGCCATAGGTCCCGTGTGGTTGCGTCTATTGGAAACATTTTTCTAAATATAGGAGGGGGTGAAAAGGGCACACCGGGTCTATCCCACTCCTTGTTAACAATTTCTGTAAGCCTTTTAGGTATAGGAAAAACGTCAGTACATGCCGGTACTGCAAAATATTTATACAGCCTACATACTTTCTCTGGAATTGCAACCGTGTTACAATCATTCAGAGCCGCTAATACCTCCCCTAGTAATACACGGAGGTTCTCAAGCTTAAATTTAAAATTTGAAATCTCTGAATCCAGTTTACTTGGATCAGATCCGTCACCCACAGAATGAAGCTCTCCGTCCTCATGTTCTGCAAATTGTGACGCAGTATAATACATGGCTCTACTATTATCAGCGCACTCTGTTCTTACCCCAGAGTGATCGCGTTTACCTCTTAATTCTGGCAATTTAGATAGTACTTCAGTCATAACATTAGCCATGTCTTGCAAAGTGATTTGTATGGGCCGCCCTGATGTACTTGGCGCCACAATATCACGCACCTCCTGAGCGGGAGGCGAAGGTACTGACACGTGAGGAGAGTTACTCGGCATAACTTCCCCCTCGTTGTCTGGTGATATTTTTTTAACATATAAAGTTTGACTTTTATTCAAAGTAACATCTATACATTGAGTGCACAAATTTCTATTGGGCTCCACATTGGCCTTTAAACATAGTGAACAAACAGATTAATTTGTGTCAGACATGTTTAAACAGACTAGCAATAACACTAGCAAGCTTGGAAAAAACTTTTAAATAAATTTACAAGCTATATAAAAAACGCTACTGCGCCTTTAAGAAACATAAAAATGTGACACAGTTGAATTAACAATGAACCAAATATGTTAAAACAACCAAATTTTAACAGAAAATGTATAAAGTTAGCAGAGGATTGCACCCACCAGCAAAAGGATGATTAACCCCTTAATACCCAAAACGGATAACAGTTGAAATAATAAACGTTTTTATCACAGTCAAACACACTGTCACAGGTCTGCTGTGACTGATTACCTCCCTCAAACTAATTTTGGAGACCCCTGGGCTCTGTAGAGACATCCTGGATCATGGAGGAAGAAATAGGAAGACTGTGACTAAATTTTTACTGCGCAATAAAGTGCTAAAATAGGCCCCTCACACTCATATTACAACAGTGGGGAAGCTCAGTAAACTGTTTTTATTCAGAAAAAAACGACAGCCATGTGGTAAAAATCATGCCCATAAAGTTTTATCACCAAGTACCTCAGAAAAAACGATTAACATGCCAGTAAACGTTTTAAAAATTGAAAATTATGAAGTATTATTAATAAGCCTGCTGCTAGTCGCTTTCACTGCAGTGCAGGCTCAAATATTACTTTAATATGACAGTATTTTCTCAGTGAAATTCCATTCCCCAGAAATACCTCAGAGTATACATACATACATATCAGCCTGATACCAGTCGCTACTACTGCAATTTAAGGCTGCACATACATTACATCGGTATTAGCAGTATTTTCTCAGTCAATTCCATTCCTTAGAAATAATTTACTGCACATACCTCCTTGCAGGTGGGCCCTGCATGCTATCCCCTGTTCTGAAGTTACCTCACTCCTCAGAATGGCCGGAGAACAGCAGAGTGGATCTTAGTTACGACCGCTAAGATCATAGAAAAACTCAGGCAAATTCTTCTTCTAATGATGCCTGAGAACAAACAACACACTCCGGTGCCGTTTTAAAATAACAAACTTTTGATTGAAGAAATAAAAACTAAGTTTAATACACCACAGTCCTCTCACACGTCCTATCTTTAGTTAGGTGCAAGAGAATGACTGGATATGACGTAGAGGGGGAGGAGCTATATAGCAGCTCTGCTTGGGTGATCCTCTTGCACTTCCTGTTAGGGAGGAGTTATAATCCCATAAGTAATGGATGACCCGTGGACTGACTACACTTAAACAGGAGAAAGAGGAAGACCACCCCATTATTTGAAACTAACTTAATAATTGACCTAAGTAGGAGGAGTCTTGTTCAACAAGAATGTACTATCTTAAATAAAGGTTTATCATTTGCCCCTTCACAAAATATGTCGCCAATAGACTTTAAAATCAATATATATATATTTGGTTAAAAGACATATGAAACTAAGGGAACACTTAGGTAAAAGAAAAATTGTGGGTTTCATATCCCTTTAATAACACAAATCAAACTCTGTATAAAGGGAAAAATAGCAGGCCTAATAAAATATCACAGATATTAGATATGGCAATTTTAAATAATATTAACAGATATGATAATACAAAGTATCCCCATAGTCCACTTATAAACTGATGGCATGTCAGAATGCCTTCCTAAAAACTTGTATGGCTTAATCAAGCTTTGCAGAGAAATATTATTAATTCTCAGTTTGCCATTTCCACAGCTGACCTGGGCCTTTAAAACTAATAAAATTGGATAGAAAATGTACTACAAGTCAAGTATATAAACCTTTACGTTGTGACACATGCCTCTTTAGCTAACACTACCGTATCTTGATTTACTGTTTTGTGGGCTTAGCCTCTTTGATCATCTTAATAGTTTAGTGCAATTTTGTTTTTTGTATGCTATATATTGACTGTTATGTTTGTCTACTGCAGCGCAAATTTACATTAAGTCTTCGCATATTTCTGCATTTAAATTTTTACAACCTAATATCCATAAAAACACTTAAAATAATTTCACAAAATGTTCAAAGAAGGCTCTCTCCTTCAGACACAGCTTCCTCCGATGCACTGTCACATAGGGGTCTTCACTTGAGCCATGCTTGTAGGTCTCATAATAGACAAGGAGGTGGTGTTGGTATTTTACTTTCCTCTCGTTGCACCTTTCAACAAATACAACCCTCTCTTCCCCTACATTTTCTGAATTCGAAACACACACAATTTGCTTATTCTCTCCCCTCTCTATACGTGTTGCAGTCATATACCACCCCCCTGGCTCATCAACTTTATTTCTAGATCACTATGCTGCCTGACTACCTTATTTCCTTTCCTCAGACACCCCTGCACTTATTCTTGGCGACTTCAACCTTCCTGTTGACAACCCCCACTGCCTCCTCTGCAAAACAACTGCCTCTTCTGCAACTCACTTCCTCTTTCAGCATGTCTTAATTGACTGACTCTCCCACTCACAAAGATGGTCACTTCCTTGATCTGATTTTCAGCTATCAATGCACTATCTCAAACTTCACAAACTCCCCTTTTCCTCTTTCAGACCATCACCTCCTCACTTGTAACATCACATTCTTCCCTATAACTCTTCCTCCTTCTACCCCTCAGATCAAACTTCACAAAAGCATCAAGTCATTAGATCAGAATCAGCTCGCTATCTCTCTCCAACCTCTCCTCTTTTCCATCCCCTCCTTTTCCTGCCCTAATGAATCTATCTGCCATTATAATTTCACCTTTACATCGGTCCTTGAAATCTGGCGCCACATACCATAGCTTTGGAAATCATGCCCCTGTTACAGAGGATGAAGTTTCTGCCCTTACACTATCCTCTCACCTCACTACCTGTCACCTTGACCCTATCCCCTCACAGCTACTCCGTGCCCTCCCTTCTACCCCTACCCCTATACTCACACACATCTTCAACCTCTCCCTCAGCACTGGTACATTGCCCTCATCTCTTAAACACGCACTGGTCACACCCCTATCCTCAAAAAAACCTTCTCTCGATCCAACCTCCCCATTCAACTACTGCCCTATTTCCCTACTCCCTCTTGCTTTGAAGCTTCTTGAAAAGCTAGTATGTGTATGTCTATCCCATTTCCTTACATTAAACTCTCTCCTTGACCCGCTGCAATCTGGATTTCGCCCCCGCCACTCCACTGAGACAGCAATTGTTAAGGTTACTAATGATCTACTTACAGCAAAATCCAAAGGCCACTTCTCTCTGCTTATCCTCCTTGATCCGTCTGCAGCCTTTGATACTGTCGACCACCCTCTTTTGCTCCAAAACCTCCAATCCTTCAGCATTTGTGACACAGCTCTCTCGTGATTCTCTTCCTATTTGTCTAACTGTACCTTTAGTGTAGCCTTGTCTGGGGCATCCTCTGCCCTGTTACCACTTTCTGTTGGGGTACCGGAAGGCTCTGTCCTTGGTCCCCTTCTCTTCTTAATCTATGCATCATCTTTAGGTTCCTTTATGAAGTCCCATGGGTTTCAATACCATTTGTATGCCGATGACACACAAATCTACCTCTCTGCACCAGACCTATCTTCTTCCTTGCAAACCCGTGTGACTAACTGTCTTTCTCAAATCTCATCTTGGATGTCCTCTCACTACCTTAAGCTAAATCTCTCCAAAACTGACCTCCTTATGTTCCCCCTTCAAAAATCTCCACCCCCAACTTCTCTATAGCTGTTGATAACTCCATCATTACACCTATCCCACATTCTCGATGTCTTGGAGTCACACTTGACTCAGTTCTTTCTTTCACTCCTCACATTCAGTCCTTGGCTAAAGCCTGCAGCTTCCAACTTAAAAAGATCTCTAAAATTAGACATTTCCTTTCACAAGACACAACAAGATTCTAATCCATTCTCTCATCCTTTCCCACCTTGATTACTGCAACTCCATCCTCTCTGGTCTCCCTAGCTGCCACCTAGCTCCTTTACAATCCATAATGAATCCCTCTGCCAGGCTTATTTTCCTTACACGTCGCTCTTAATCTGCAGCACCTCTCTGCCAATCCCTTCACTGGCTTTCTCTGGCCTCAAGGCTTAAACACAAAATTCTCACTGTGACATACAAAGCCCTCAACTGCACTGCTCCCCCCTACATCTCAGACCTTGTCTCCAGATACTCTCCCTCCCTCGCTCTGCCCACAATCTAATACTATCCTCCTCTCTTGTTACCTACTCACATTCCTGTTTACAAGACTTCTCCAGACTAGCTCCCATCTTGTGGAACTCTCTGCCTCGCTCCACAAGACTCTCCCCTAGATGTGAAAGCTTCAAGCGGTCCCTAAAGACTGTACTATTCAGGGATATATACAGCCTACACTAACCTTTCCTAACTCCAATGCTATCCCTTTGAACGACTTAGCATGTAAGTCTATGAGCCCAGCTGTTTGTAGATCACTCGCATAAGAGCCCATTACAACATTGCAACTCTCGGCAGGGACCTCTACTCATTTGACCCCCTATAAATGTTACCTTGTATATTGCCTATGTTTAAAGCGCTGCAGAATCTGTTGGCGCTATACCTGATAATAATAAATAATAATGATAATAAGAGTTAATAACCTCCACAAGTGTTCTAAAGTATTCAGGGATTTAAAAAAAAAAAAAAAGAAACATTTTATTTCCACAAGTAACCCACAAGTAACCCACTTTTCCTCCCAATATCCTACACATATTCATAGTTTCAGTATCGCTAAAGCATAAATGGTGTCAGTATCTTTTACCATAGGTCCCTTCCATTTACACCCCTTCAGGAGGAGAGAGACAATGATGGGTGATTTTTTTATGTGTACATGGTTTATTATTTGGAAGACCAATAACTTTAATCAACAAATATGCTCTAAATACCCAACAAACTTTCTTCTTTAAAAAGATCACTACCTTGGTATTAGATATACACAAGCGATCCTTGATTATGGAAGGGGTCTTCAACCTTCCTTTAAAAGGGCAATAGAAAGCTTCAACCCTGAAATATAAATCACCAAATTCCCACTAAAAGTTGTATGGGTGAAACTTAAAACATTAGCTTTACATAATAATTGGAGATATTTAAACTTTGGCCCCCATGCTTATGCTTACATCTCCAATCCCAATAGGTCCTATTCAAGACTAAATTACATTATGACAGACCACCTAACCCTATCACAATTACAATCTTCAATTATTACACCTACCACCTGGTTAGATCACTCAATCATTGTGAGCATTTTCAATTGGCCATTTGCCTCCTTTCATCACTTTAAATGGCGTCTTGATAAAACTATACTCGCAAACCACCTCCATAAACAATACCAGATAATGAAGAAACATTAAACAAAGTTAAAGAGATAGTAAACTTAGTCTAACTACAACTGCACCATTTTACTCATACATATGTCAAATATGATATGCATACATACAGGTATACCCCGCTCATACAGCGGGTTAGGGACCGGAGCCCCGCTGTAAAGTGAAAACCGCCTTAAAGTGAACAAGGCAGTTTTAGCTTTCTTTTCACTTGCCAGTGTGTTTTAAAAACTTAAAAACATGTTTTAACTAACTTATATTAGGTGTACAATAGCGCTAAGTTTAGTTTAACACTCGCCACAGCACAGTATTCAATAAATACTGTACTGTAAAATAGTGACAATCACTGTAGTACAATTTGCCAGAGTATAGCACTGAGACACAGATTGCACTGTAATGCTGTAAACAGAGTGAACAAAGCATAAATAAAATGGTGTCAGTCACTTTTCTTGCAATCTCACGAAGATTACAGCACTGTTTTAAAATCCTTGGAGGTTGGACTTCAGCTCCACAAAGCGCTGTATTAGCGAAGCGCTGTAAAGTGAAGCGCTGTAAAGTGAGGTATACCTGGGTATATTTTTAACATGTATCCTATTCTTTGTTTTTGTATTTCTCACTTACTGCAGATTCTGCTGACAGCCCACACACTCAACAGTTTTGTTTTTTTCTATGATGTTTGTGAATGGCAACCAATAGTATGTGTTGTTATACGACTTACTGTTTCTAATGTAGTTCTGTAACGCAAGCCTGAAAACTCTACCTTCACATGTAGCTGCTTGGCACATAGACTTGCCCACACTATTACAAAAAGACTATGGGAAACTATTTTATCTCAACTGCAAGTTTACTAGAATAAAACTATAAAATATTGACATGATGGTATTTAACTCCTTAAAGGCTAAAATATGTATTTCCCAATGCTATTAACCACTTATGAAGTAGATGCATAGAGAAAGGTGCCCTCTTCCATATATAGTGGTCCTGCCCTTAAATCCAGCCCTTTCACCCCATTCAAGGTTTTATAAATAATCTGTTTAAAAGTCATATCCACCTGGATTCTTCTATCTTTCTCTTCAATATATCTCCGCACTTGAAATGTAAACTTTGTACCAAATTAGTCCACCTAATGCACTAGCTGATACCCATGCTCTCCTAACCCAAGACCACTTGCTTACACTGAATGCAAAATAACCTTATATGGTTTACTTAAATAAATGATTGTCAATGGTACAATGTAATGGACAAACTCTGGAATAATTGCCTAGGAAATAGGCTTTAACTATCCACGATGGGCCTCTCTGGACTGTGATGGTTTACAGAAATTGAACTTGGTTATAAAACTTGCAAAATATAATTTAAAAAAAAAAAAAAAAAAAAGAGAGAGAAAGAGGGCACTTATTGTAAAAAGAGATAATACTTTAATTGTGTTGTGTTCGGGAAGATATTGTGGGGCCTATCTATCAAGCTCCATATGGAACTTGAAGTTCCGTGTTTCTGGCGAGCCTTCAGGCTCACCAAAACACCAGTTATAAAGAAGCTGTCTAAAGCCGCTGCTCCATAACCTGTCCGCCTGCTCTGAGGAGGCGGACAGACATCGCCGCAATTCAACCTGATCGAATACGATCGGGTTGGGTGACACCCCCAGCTAGCGGCCGATTGGTGGCGAATCTGCAGAGAGCGGCATTGCACCAGCAGTTCACAAGAGCTGCTGGTGCAATGATGAATGCGGAGAGCGTATTGCTCTCCGCATTCATCAATGTCTTTCGGACATGATTCACTGATGTCGGACAGACACATAATAAATAGGCCCCCGGTGACTCTTTTAGATCCCCAAACTCTCTTGATATCTACTTATACAAATAAGTGATATTATATTATTCTGAAAGAAGCATGTGGCCCTTATAAGGGTGTTTTCTTTTTGTAAATCTCCCCTGGCTCTCAGTAATAAGGCAGTGCCTAGCTAAATTGGACAACTTCTTGACTCAGAATAGGCTGTGTGTTGGTGATTAACAGAAAATAAAAAGATTGTCTTGGAGTTACCATTTTCCTTGTTTCAGAGGGTGATTGTTTCGTATTATGGGGCTGGACCATTCTTTATATGTGGGATTAGACTGATATACTAAGGGAAAATTCTCTTTTGTGATAAGCACAATAGGGCTAAAAGATGCTGTTCCCTGGTGCTAAACCACTAAAAAAAAAAGCTACTGAGACGTTTTCATTCATGGCCGAGTGCTTATCTTTAAACTATCCTTAGGCCTCCCCAACAGGTCAGGTTTTCAGGATTACCTTGGATGAGAGCGGGTAATATAATCATGTTTACTAATCAGGTGATTATTTCACCTGTGCTCTTGTTCAAATATCCTCAAAATCTGGCCTGTTAGGAAGGACTGAGGACAGGTTGGAAAACCTGTCCTCAATTGATATAAAGGATCTTGAATATGTAAAATAAATAAAATTATACATTGAAAAAATTGTATGTTAATTCAAGTGTTTAAGTTGGCCATCTTGAAAAATCAATGCATCAGCGTACTGATGAGCTCTAGATTTAAGAACATAGGGTTAATGTTTAAAATTTTCATTAAGTGAGCAGAGGGGTTAAGATATTTCTTTTGAAATTATTTTTTTTTAACTTAAAGAGATATGAAACCTAAACATTTTCTTTTGTGACTGAGACAGAGCATAACATTTTGAAAAAGTTTCCAATTTACTTCTATTATCAGATTTGCTTCTTTCCCATGTTATTCTGTGTTAAAGAGATACAGTACCTAGGTAGGCATCTGGAGCACTATATTGCAGGAAATAGTGCTGCCATCTAGTGCTCTTGCAAATGGATAACATTCTTGCAAAACTGCTGCCATATATGGGCTGGTTCCTAAGCATACGTCCCTGCTTTCCAACAAAAGATACCAAGACAAGAACCAAGAACAAAGAAAAAATGATAATAGAAGTAACTTAGAAAATGTTTAAAATTGCATGTTCCATCTGAATTATGAAAGAAAATATTGAGTTTCCTATACCTTTAAAGATATGATTGATAAAAAGGGACATTTTTTTTTAATTTGCTGTCGCCTATCAGTTAAGTGTACTAGAAATTCAAATTTTCTGTTAAAAGACCACATGAAAAAACATTTGCACAAAATTATCTATAAATTTCTTTGCAAATTTTGGCCATTTTTGTATGTGCTGAAAAAAAAAAATTCAAATATTTTTCATTGCCTTGAGTGTGATTTAAACCTATGAACAACAACATAGCATTTCAAACACAAGCAGAAGCATTTTTTTGCAACATGAGTTTTTTTAAACTTTATTTAAAGTGATGGTCAAGTATGACTAACTACATCTTGCGATCCTAATTGAACTAATAAAATAATGTGAATTTCATTCATCATTTCGCCATATTCATTATATTTTCAGCGATATTGAATATAATTATCCTACCTTACTAATATCCATCCTCCTCCCGTCGATCGTCTGCCATTGTTTTTGGAGCGGTCACGTGTTTTTATTCGCCAATGACAGTACAGCCCACTCTGCGACTCAGCCCTAAAGCAATACGCCCTTAATCAATTCTGCGCATGCCCTAGCTCCGGAATCACATCCTAACTACGCCCTTAATAAATTCTATGCATGCCCTAGCTCCAGAATCGCATCCTAACTAGTCTCCTAATGCATGCGTGTAGAGCGTAATGAAGGCTGTAATGCCAGGGCAGTGACGTGGGGAGGGGCGGTTAGATCTGTCGCCGGGAGGAAGCAAATTCAAGGAAGTGAATCATGGGGAGGAGCAATGATTGTAACAAGTAAGAAACTAAAATAAGAATACAGTATATATATTTAGAAATAACGTTGGCTACAGTTAATATGTGCGATTTAGATGAACAATACGTGTGGATTCTAAATTTAATGATCAATAGTGTAAAATTGACCATCACTTTAAATTATAAATCATTTAAAGAAATGTTTAAAGGGACACTCAAGTCAAAATAAACTTTTATGATTCAGAAAGAGCGTGCGGTTTTAAGACACTTTCCAATTTACTTCCATTATCAAATTTTGCACAGTCCTTTTATATTCACACTTTCTGGGGAACAAGATCCTACTGAGCATGTGCACAAGCTCACAGGGTATACTATACTAGTCTGTGATTGGCTGATGTCTGTCACATGATATAGGGGGCCGGAAAATGGGAGAAAAAAATAAAATTGTCAGAAAAAATCTACTGCTTATTTGAAATTCAGAGAATGTGTTATTGCCTTGTCTTTGTATTATGCACTTGTTAATTATTCAATTCTACTGCATTGAGTGGTCTTTTAAGTGGGCACAGAGCCCACTACAGATATAACTATAGGATAAATGCATGTAAATTTAACTCCATGCTGGTCGCCACCATTTACAGTAAGATCTTCCTCAGATCAACAAATATGCCTATGTGCAAATGTACATGCATTCAACCTACTACAGTACCAAAAGGTGGACCTCTGCATTTAAAGGCAGAGCAGAGCAATTTGTTAATTGCTTGAATTCCTCCAAATTAGACTCCAGGCCTTGCAGGCCTTATGTCAGCTACATGTCACATCACTCCCTGTGTCCTTGCCGCTGTAGCCTGTCTATTAGCCAAATGCCAACACAAGAATTCAAATCAGATACCTGGTCCTGAAGTCCCATAGCCTAATGGGGCTGCTTTGGGCAGTTTATGGCTTCTATTTCTCCTGCACATAGGGAATTGTCTCTGAATCACTGCATGTGGGGCTTGCATGAGCATGCAGAGTAACAATTGTTTAGCCTGGCCACCACACTCCCTGACAACCATGAAGAAAAAAGCTTCCTGTCATACAAGAGGCCTCCAAATGCTGGTTTCCCAACAAACATGGGTGGGGGAGCTTTAGTACATCCACTTAAGCATCTTTGTGGTTTGCCTGATGGTAAATCTGGGCCTAACTATGGCCTAGATTTGAAGTTTGGCGGTAGCCGTGAAAACCAGCGTTAGAGGCTCCTAACGCTGGTTTTAGGCTACCGCCCGTATTTGGAGTCATTCAAAAAGGGTCTAACGCTCACTTTTCAGCCGCGACTTTTCCATACCGCAGATCCCCTTACGTCAATTGCGTATCCTATCTTTTCAATGGGATCTTTCTAACTCCGGTATTTGGAGTCGTGTCTGAAGTGAGCGTTAGAATTCTAACGACAAAACTCCAGCCGCAGAAAAAAGTCAGGAGTTAAGAGCTTTCTGGGCTAACGCCGGTTCATAAAGCTCTTAACTACTGTGCTCTAAAGTACACTAACACCCATAAACTACCTATGTACCCCTAAACCGAGCCCCCCCCCCCACATCGCCGCCACTCAATTAAATTTTTAACCCCTAATCTGCCGACCGCCACCTACGTTATCCTTATGTACCCCTAATCTGCTGCCCCTAACACCGCCGACCCCTATATTATATTTATTTACCCCTAACCTGCCCCCCACAACGTCGCAGCCAGCTACCTACAATAATTAACCCCTAATCTGCCGATCGCAAAGAGCCGCCACCTACGTTATCCTTATGTACCCCTAATCTGCTGCCCCTAACACCACCGACCCCGATATTATATTTATTAACCCCTAATCTGCCCCCTCAACGTCGCCTCCACCTGCCTACACTTATTAACCCCTAATCTGCCGAGCGGACCGCACCGCTACTATAATAAAGTTATTAACCCCTAATCCGCCTCACTAACCCTATAATAAATAGTATTAACCCCTAATCTGCCCTCCCTAACATCGCCGACACCTAACTTCAATTATTAACCCCTAATCTGCCGACTGGAGCTCACCGCTATTGTAATAAATGTATTAACCCCTAAAGTTAAGTCTAACCCTAACACTAACACCCCCTAAGTTAAATGTAATTTTAATCTAACGAAATTAATTAACTCTTATTAAATAAATTATTCCTATTTAAAGCTAAATACTTACCCGTAAAATAAATCCTAATATAGCTACAATATAAATTATATTTATATTATAGCTATTTTAGGATTAATATTTATTTTACAGGTAACTTTGTATTTATTTTAACCAGGTACAATAGCTATTAAATAGTTAAGAACTATTTAATAGCTAAAATAGTTAAAATAATTACAAATTTACCTGTAAAATAAATCCTAACCTAAGTTACAATTAAACCTAACACTACACTATCAATAAATAAATTAAATACAATTCCTACAAATAAATACAATGAAATAAACTAACTAAAGTACAAAAAATAAAAAAGAACTAAGTTACAAAAAATAAAAAAATATTTACAAACATTAAAAATATATTACAACAATTTTAAACTAATTACACCTACTCTAAGCCCCCTAATAAAATAACAAAGCCCCCCAAAATAAAAAAATGCCCTACCCTATTCTAAATTACTAAAATTCAAAGCTCTTTTACCTTACCAGCCCTGAACAGGGCCCTTTGCGGGGCATGCCCCAAGAAGTTCAGCTCTTTTGCCTGTAAAAAAAAACATACAATACCCCCCCCCCAACATTACAACCCACCACCCACATACCCCTAATCTAACCCAAACCCCCCTTAAATAAACCTAACACTAAGCCCCTGAAGATCTCCCTACCTTGAGTCGTCTTCACCCAGCCGAGCCAAATTCTTCATCCAAGCGGAGCAAGAAGAGGTCCTCCATCCGATAGAAGTCTTCATCCAAGCGGGGCAGAAGAGGTCTTCCATCCGATTGAAGTGTTCATCCAAGCGGCATCTTCTATCGTCATCCATCTGGAGCGGCAGCATCCTGAAGACCTCCGACGTGGAACATCCATCCTGGCCGACGACTGAACGACGAATGACGGTTCCTTTAAATGACGTCATCCAAGATGGCGTCCCTCGAATTCTGATTGGCTGATAGGATTCTATCAGCCAATCGGAATTAAGGTAGGAATATTCTGATTGGCTGATGGAATCAGCCAATCAGAATCAAGTTCAATCCGATTGGCTGATCCAATCAGCCAATCAGATTGAGCTCGCATTCTATTGGCTGTTCCGATCAGCCAATAGAATGCGAGCTCAATCTGATTGGCTGACTGGATCAGCCAATCGGATTGAACTTGATTCTGATTGGCTGATTCCATCATAGAATCAGAATTTTCCTACCTTAATTCCGATTGGCTGATAGAATCCTATCAGCCAATCGGAATTCGAGGGACGCCATCTTGGATGACGTCATTTAAAGGAACCGTCATTCGTCGTTCAGTCGTCGGCCAGGATGGATGTTCCGCGTCGGAGGTCTTCAGGATGCTGCCGCTCCGCTCCGGATGGATGACGATAGAAGATGCCGCTTGGATGAACACTTCAATCGGATGGAAGACCTCTTCTGCCCCGCTTGGATGAAGACTTCTACCGGATGGAGGACCTCTTCTTGCTCCGCTTGGATGAAGAATTTGGCTCGGCTGGGTGAAGACGACTCAAGGTAGGGAGATCTTCAGGGGATTAGTGTTAGGTTTATTTAAAGGGGGTTTTGGTTAGATTAGGGGTATGTGGGTGGTGGGTTGTAATGTTGGGGGGGGGGTATTGTATGTTTTTTTTTACAGGCAAAAGAGCTGAACTTCTTGGGGCATGCCCCGCAAAGGGCCCTGTTCAGGGCTGGTAAGGTAAAAGAGCTTTGAACTTTAGTAATTTAGAATAGGGTAGGGCATTTTTTTATTTTGGGGGGCTTTGTTATTTTATTAGGGGGCTTAGAGGACTTAGCTTTAGGGGTTAATACATTTATTACAATAGCGGTGAGCTCCAGTCGGCAGATTAGGGGTTAATAATTGAAGTTAGGTGTCGGCGATGTTAGGGAGGGCAGATTAGGGGTTAATACTATTTATTATAGGGTTAGTGAGGCGGATTAGGGGTTAATAACTTTATTATAGTAGCGGTGCGGTCCGTTCGGCAGATTAGGGGTTAATAAGTGTAGGCAGGTGGAGGCGACATTGAGGGGGGCAGATTAGGGGTTAATAAATATAATATAGGGGTCGGCGGTGTTAGGGGCAACAGATTAGGGGTACATAGGGATAATGTAAGTAGCGGCAGTTTACGGAGTGGCAGATTAGGGGTTAAAAAAAAATGCAGGGGTCAGCGATAGCGGGGACGGCAGAATAGGGGTTAATAAGTGTAAGGTTAGGGGTGTTTAGACTCGGGGTACATGTTAGAGTGTTAGGTGCAGACGTAGGAAGTGTTTCCCCATAGCAAACAATGGGGCTGCGTTAGGAGCTGACCGCGGCTTTTTTGCAGGTGTTAGGTTTTTTTTCAGCTCAAACAGCCTCATTGTTTCCTATGGGGGAATCGTGCACGAGCACGTTTTTGAGGCTGGCCGCGTCCGTAAGCAACTCTGGTATCGAGAGTTGAAGTTGCGTTAAATATACTCTACGCTCCTTTTTTGGAGCCTAACGCAGCCATTCTGTGGACTCTCAATACCAGAGTTATTTTAAAGGTGCGGCCAGAAAAAAGCCAGCGTTAGATACGCGGGTCGTTACCGACAAAACTCTAAATCTAGCCGTTAATTAATAACTACAGACTCAAGGCATCATTAAACGCATATAGAGGTTTATTTCCAAACTTTCCAATATCTGCTTCTGATAACAAAGTTTTGGTTTCATCTGATATGGGAAGCGTGTTTTTGAGTGATCACAATCTAAAATGTATTCAGACACTTATAGCCCACAGCCACAAACAAATGTTCACTAGAAAAGCTCCAAAAACATAGTTTCATTTGTTATGCACTTGTTTTTGGGATCGAAACTGGGAGTCCAACCTCAACTGGCATATACAATGGCCGTTTCACACCTATTAAGGTTTCATTGCAGTTGTTTAGAATTAAACCCTTTGCACAGTGTGTAAGCAAAATCATTATTTCCTATGTGAGATTAACCTACTGTAATCCGAATCCTTGCTTCTAGTAAACAATATAAATGCAATTTGTTTATAGGCATGATAGGTATACTAGGCATGTTTGCATGATTATATTTACACTTTTAATATTTTAAAGTATTTTATTTTTTTCATTATTTCCAAATATCGATTAAGAAAGCACTGTTTTTTATTTTGGCAAGATATACATCTAAAATGAAGAAGAACACTACAGGTTTCTGTTAGAAAGAAACGTCAGAAACTGAATTGTAATAGTTCTCCCACTGTAATTCATGAAACCGTTAAAGGGACATTAAAACCCAAAAGTTTTCTTTCATGATTTAGGTAGAACATACAATTTTAAACAACTTACCAGTTTACTTCTATTATCAAATTTGCTTCATTCTCTTGGTATCATTTTTTGAAGAAACAGCAGTGCACTACTGGTTTCTAACTGAACACATAGGTGAGCCAAGACAATCGGTATATATATGTGGCCACCAATCAGCAGCTAGAACCTAGGTTCTTTGCTTCTCCTGGGCTTTCCTTTCAGCAAAGGATAAAAAGAGATGGAAGCAATTTAAATAAAATAAGCAAATTGGAAAGTTGTTTAAAAGTGTATGCTCGGTCTAAATCATGAATGTCTAATTATAAATTAACTGTCCCTTTAAGTGAAGAGGTTTCCTCCATTGCAATAATGTAGTCCAATAGGTTTTCATAATTTATTACTTATTTATTACTTTAAGTAGATTGAGAAACAAGGTTTTGGATATTGTAAGTTATGTTTTTTAAAACACAATTGTTATGCCTTGTAATTTAAAAAAAACCTCATCATCTTGTCCCTAAAAAACATTTATATACAGTATGTTAAAGTGAAGGTAAACTTTGATGAATGAAAGTCCGTTTTTTAAAAATACTATTAAAAACAGGGGCATTTTTATTCATCAAAGTTTACAAAGCAGCCGTTTTGATTACAAACTTACCTTTTTTTCTTTTTACAGCCAGAGCAGCTTCCCCCACCCGGGGATCCTCTCTTCACACGTCAGCAATGACTAATCCGGCTTCCTCCAATCACAGCATGGCCTCAGGCAATGACTACCCTAAGGCGGAAAGCCGTGATTGGCAGAAGCCGGATTAGTCATTGTTGACGTGTGAAGAGAGGATTTCCAGGAGGGGGAAGCTGCTCTGGCTGTAAAAAGAAAAAAGTAAGTTTTTAATCAAAACAGCTGCTTTGTAAACTTTGATGAATGAAAGTGCCCCTGTTTTTAATAGTATTTTTTAAAAAGCGGGCTTTCATTCACCAAAGTTTACCTTCACTTTAAGTTTGTCCTAATTGCAACAAAAAATATCCCCTCTGCAGCGCTTAGTGCTATTGAGAACAAAAAAGCTGTCACTGTAATCCGAGACTTAGCTAGTACAATACTAAGCAAAAATTCCTGTCACCATCAGTAAATCTTCAGCCAAAGAAGAGGGAATACACGTAAGTCAAACAGCAAACATAGAGAGAGTAACTTACTATTCAGATGATCCTTTCCTATAAGGCTGATCATTCCATATTTCCCTCTTTCCCCCAAAAAACAGCTGAAATGCTCTCTGAAGCAAAAGGTGCCTCTGTATAAAAGATCCTGGCGCACACAGCTCTCCAGCTCCTCCTCTACCTTACCTCTGTCCCCCTGCAAACTGCCAACGGAATCCCTGTATTCCAACTTCAAATACAACAATCAAAAGAGAAAAAAGCAAGGCAGGGGACAGGTAAAAATTAAAACACAATTTTATTGAAAAAAGGGGTAAAAAGATACCTTGGCAATGTATCACATAAAGCATCAGTAAAAAGCCGGTGTAGCAGCGGTCTTGTGCATTTCAGCTATTGCCTTCCTCATAGACCGTGCTACACCAGTCATAACGGATGTTTAAAAAGACTCCAATGATTACATGCCTAGCAACAGTTCAATCGGCAGACATTTAACCCTAAACTCCCTTAAAGTATCACTAGGCAGTCTATGTTTAAAAGATACAAACCCACCAAGCTAATTTAACTACAATAAAAAATGTAAAATTACAGAAAAAAAATAAACAAAGCTATCCAAATGTAGCCCTTCCTGTTGAACATTTTCCTGTGAACTTTTGCACCTATATACAATCTGCAGGAGAAGTTGCTTAGGCAACTATTAGACTGGTTGGTCATGTGATCAAGTGAAACTGAAAGAAGAGTGTAAGACACAGGAGGAAGCAGACATGTCAGAGCAGTGAAGGTGTGTGTGTGTGAGGCCTGGCTGTGAGAGAGCGGCAGACTTAATCTTGTAAAGTAACAGCATTCCTCTGCTGATTTAGTGTATGCTGCCAGCTGCAGTCTGACCCTGTGAGAGAGCTGCAGACTTCATCTTGTAAAGTAACAGCATTCCTCTGCTGATTTAGTGTATGCTGCCAGCTGCAGTCTGACCCTGTGAGAGAGCTATGGAGAAGAATGCAGACAAAGTAAATGACTGGCAGACCTTGGAGTTTTCTGTCAGCCTGTGCAGATAAATCCTGTTTAGTGGTAAGAAGTATCCTCTCTCCTTGTTATACTGACAGGGCATTCTGTCCATCACATAAACTTATAAACAGCTCTTCCTGTGGATTGCAGTTTCCTATGAGCTGTAACTGTTTAAATGCATGTGGATTACCTTAAAGGGCCCCAACATTTCTGTGCACCAACTGGTACCCATCAGCCATTAGGGTGAAGCCTGAGGGTGGGTTCGCAGGTGGTTTGGGAGGGTGCTGGGCCTGGTTAGAGAGAGTTGGTGTGTTAGTTAGCCACTGTATTTCTTGCCTTATTTTTTATTTGCCATAATCCTTTAATACATGTTCATACTGTTTTACTGTTATTACTGTGTGTGTTGTAGTTATTTATTATGTTCCTGTCTGGGAAACCCATTCTTGCCCTGGATGCCCAGTCAGGTGGAGGCACTGCCACAGTCATGTACCCTAACTCCCAGGTAGCGGAGACTCAGGATCAGCCTGCAGAGCACATGGAGGTAGCTGGGGTAAAGACCCACAGGGGTAATTATGGGCCTAGGCCAAACCCCGTTACATTTGGAGGCACTGCTGAGATAAATTGGGGGACACCCAGTAAGGATACGTTAATTCCCCGGCTCACACTCCCATTTGTAACAGATTGGGCCCAGCAACAGAAGGTACCATTGCATCATGCAGTGATGATATGCCAGGTACCTCCCTATAGTGAGATAAAACATATCACCAAGTGCGTAGAGATTGTACTGGGAATAGAGATGGCTACCATCAGAGATATCCTGCATGATTCATACGGTCAAACTTACATGTTAGTATATTCCCATGCAGATTTGAGAGGCCGTCATAGGCCTACATGTCTATACCTTCTTGAAGCAGCTCCTGAAGGATGTCGCTTAGTGTATGCTCTCCCTGATAAGGAGGAAGGGGTTACACTGCAGCAACCCTCCAGTATAGGCCAAAGAGACTTTAATGTATCAAGTTATTCCCAGATTCTGTCCCCTTTGTCAGAGAAACCCGCCAGGAGATTACCGGTTAACCCTGTAGAGACTGGGGCCATCCTCAAACGAAATGTCTACTTTTCCAGTGTGCAAGGGACAACTGCCCCTAAGACCCAAGATCTAGTGGTTCCCTCATCTCCAGCATCCCCAAAACCAGGCGATTCCCTATTGAGAGCCACAAGTTCAGGAGAGTTTAACATATCTGAAATACTGCAAAAACTCTCAGAAGCCATAGTAACAGCTACCCATACCCACAGTTACCGTAAGCTGAAAGTGTTTTCTGGGAATCAGCCTGTTCCTGCCGGGGAGGAACCCTTTAAGGCCTGGAAGGATAATGCTGTACAATTATTGGAAGAATGGTCTTGTACGGATAACATAAAAAAACAACGGATAATGGAGAGTCTTCGTTTCCCAGCTACGAATATGATAAGGCTGTTTAGGGGAGTGAATGAACAAGCTACTGCACAAGATTACCTGAAAGTTTTGCAGGATGCGTATGGAAAATCAGAGGACTCTGATGATCTATTAATCAAGTTCCTAGCCACTAAACAGAAGGAGCATGAGAAAGCTTCAGACTATATCAATCGATTACAATTGTCACTGGGAAAACTGTTTCATAATGGAGCAGTCACTGCATCTGAGTTGGATGCTCGACTATCCAAACAAATTCAGAAGGTCTTGCTAAGAGTTAAGTTGGATGATCAAGTCTTGTCCTATTCCACACTGATCCGAAAAGCAAAAGTACTGGAGAACCAAATGTCCCCATCTCCTCCACAAAAAGGAAATTCTTCTAAAGCTGCAGAGAAAGAGGATATGGAACTGTTCGTCCTTAAAAAAAAAGTAGCTGAATTAGAATTATTGTCTAAGTCATTGCCAAGAAGAACAGATTATTCTCCTACCAGGAGGCAGCACCGCAGGGAGACCACAGGAAGGTTATTCCCAGAGGAACAGTCCCCCCGAGGGAACTGTTTTAAGTGTGGAAAATCAGGGCATTTCAAGCGGAAGTGTCCCACTAATTCATCAGATACAGGAGTGGAAGTGCTAGCTATTGAGCTGGAGGAGGCTCAAGTTACCAGTCCTTTCAGGAAAAGAGGAAAAAAAAACACACCCATGTTATCTGTGGGGGCCAAGATCGGGCCCAAATCTCTGATACAGTTACAAATAGAAGATATTCATGCCTCGGCCTTGTTAGATACTGGATCCCAGGTCACCATCATTAATAGAGACTTCTATGACCATCATCTAAAACATATTCCCCTGGAGTCAGCAGGAGAGTTGCAGTTGTGGGGAGTGGGATCTCAGGCCCAGCCTGTAGAGGGATGTATAAGAGTGACAATAACCATCCCACAGTTAAACACAGGAATGATCTGCCCTGTGGAATTGGAAGCTCTTGTATGCTCCATGAAGAAAACAATGTGCGCCCCAATAATTTTGGGTACCAATGCAAGAATGGTGCAGGACATGTTCAGGGCCTACCTAACTGAAGTGGGAGATGTATCTCTAACCAGACTGATGGAAGTCAGCCCTGTTCTAGGGAAAGAGTGCCATCGACTAGCACTACAAGCTAGACCAGGATCATGCCACTACTCGGGGAAAGAACCTTTATTTGTAAGGCCTGGAGAGACTAAGACTCTACGAGCCATAGCATCTATGCACCATGAAATATCAGGAGGAACCAGGCAATACCTCATTGAGTCCTTTCCTGAGGAGGATGCAAAAAAGGGGTGGACTCTCATACCTGAGGTGAAAGACTGGCGGAATCACTGGTGTAAAGATTTTCCGATAATGATAAGAAACTTAACACCCACAGAGATCAGAATTGATCGTCACCAGAAGATTGGTGTGATTCACTTGTTGGACCAAGTCTCTTCAGTAATGTCTGTAAAGGCAGAACAGGGAGGTGATCATGAAGGACCTATAGTTTTTGAACTGGAAGATTCTCCTCTACCACAAAAGTGGAGAGATAGCCTCCGATCCAAATTGGCTACTCGAGAGAAAGTCTTCTCCAGGAAAGAAATGGATGTGGGATGTGCAAAGAGTGCCACACATGCTATCATACTTTCTGACCCAGCTCCTTTCAGAGAAAGATCAAGGAGAATACCCCCTCGAGATGTGGAAGATGTCCGGGATATACTCAAACAGATGGAAGAATCTGGCATTATTAGAGAGTCCAGAAGTCCATATGCCTCACCCATAGTGGTAGTTAGGAAAAAGAATGGCACAGTCCGGCTCTGCATAGACTATCGGACTTTAAAAAAAAGGACGGTGCCAGATCAATATACTCTGCCACGGATAGAAGATCTGCTAGATGCCCTTTCTGGAAGCCAGTGGTTCAGCGTTCTGGACTTGAGGTCTGGGTATTATCAGGTACCAATGAAGAAGGAGGATCAGGAAAAGACAGCTTTTATCTGTCCCTTGGGATTCTACGAGTTTACCAGGATGCCCCAAGGGGTCACTGGAGCTCCCGCCACCTTTCAAAGGCTGATGGAGAAGACTGTGGGGGATATGAATCCCAAAGAGTGCCTAGTCTATCTTGATGACCTCATAGTGTTTGGAAGGACACCAGAAGAGCACGAACAGCTATTGCTGAAGGTGTTGGATCGACTCCAAGCAGAGGGTCTGAAATTATCAATAGACAAATGTCGGTTTGCCCAGAACTCTGTTACATATGTAGGTCACATTGTTTCCGCACAAGGTGTGACAACTAACCCAACCAAAATTGAAGCGGTGATGAACTGGCCCGGGCCAGATAACATCAGTGAGCTGCGCTCATTTCTTGGATTCTGCGGTTACTACCGGAGGTTTGTGAAAGACTATTCAAAGATTGCTCGAGAGCTACACAACCTGTTAAAGACTACCTCTGCTATAGAGGGTGTTAAGGCGCCATGTCCTAAAGAATCCTTCTGAAAGAAATGGACCTCAGGATGCGAAGAAGCCTTCTTAATCTTGAAGAAAAGACTCACAGAAGCTCCTGTATTGGCATATTCAGATCCTGAGAAACCATATGTGCTCCATGTTGATGCCAGTATGAAAGGCTTAGGGGCCGTATTGCATCAGAGCTACCCGGAAGGGTTAAGACCAGTGGCCTACATAAGTAGAAATCTAACTGGTGCAGAGAAAAACTATCCGGTCCATAAGCTAGAATTCTTGGCGCTCAAGTGGGCAATTGTGGACAAGTTACATGACTATTTATATGGAGCAACATTCGAGGTAAGGACGGATAACAATCCGCTTACTTATATTCAAACAACAGCAAAGCTGGATGCCACAGGGCATAGGTGGCTGGCAGCATTGTCGAACTATAGTTTCAGCCTTAAATACAAGCCAGGCCCTAAGAATGTCAGTGTGGATGCTCTGTCCCGCAGACCTGGACTTCCTCCTCATGAAGAAAAGGAGGAATGGGAAGAAATCCCTGTGCCTGGGGTAGGAGCCCTGTGCCAAACATATGTAGTGGCTGAGAGGCAGGATGAGTTCTCTAAACTCAGAGCAATAGACTCCATATGTCACTCCCCAGAAGCCGTACCAGAGGTATTCTGTGCTCCAGCAATGCTCCAACAGTGGTCTCACATAACCAATGAAGACAAGAAGAAAGCCCAGTCACAGGACTGGTATATAGGGACAGTCCTCAAGGCAATGAGAGCCAAGAACCCTAAATTACTGAGCTCCCTTCCTTGGACAAAGAGATTTGTACCGGAGAGAATGGAGTAAACTACATCTAGAAGATGGAATCCTTTATAGAATTATAAAATACCATGACCACCCTGGTCAAAAGCAGCTAGTGTTACCTCATAGATATCGGGGAATGGTCCTAAGAGCCCTCCATGATCAACATGGGCATCTTGGGGTAGACAAGACCTATGGCCTAGAACAAGACCGGTTCTATTGGCCTCGCATGAGAGAACATGTTGAACATTATGTGAAGACCTGCAGAAGATGTATTCAGAGAAAGACTCTGCCTGTGAGAGCTGCCCCTATGGGCCACCTGAGAAGTACAGGACCCCTGGATCTTGTGTGCATGGACTATCTATGTATTGAGAATGATACTACCAGAATTGGGAATGTTCTGGTAGTAACAGACCATTTCACCAGATACGCTCAGGCTTTTCCCACTAAAGACCAGAAGGCTGTGACCGTAGCCAAGGTCCTCTGGCAGAAATATTTTATGCACTACAGTCTGCCCAATCGAATACATTCTGATCAAGGTAGAGACTTTGAGAGTAAGCTGATCAAAGAACTGTTGGATATGTTGCAGGTTCACAAGTCCAGAACAACACCCTACCACCCTGAGGGTGATGCCCAGCCTGAGCGTTTTAATAGGACACTCCTAGACATGCTCGGGACTCTGAAACAAGTGGAGAAGTGGTCCTGGAGTAAGCATGTAGAAGCCATGGTCCACGCATATAATTGCACAAGGCATGAGTCTACAGGATTCTCACCCTATTTCCTAATGTTTGGAAGGGAAGCCAGACTACCAATAGATGTCCGGTTGGGGGTGTCCCCAGATGGGACAAAGTCAGACTCTCACTTCCAGTATGTGAGGACCCTCAGACAAAACCTTCACAGTGCCTACGAGTTGGCCACTCAAGCTGCGGCAAAAATGGAGGAACGCAACAAAAGAAGATACGATACCAAAGTGAAGCATCGGGAAGTCCAAGCGGGAGATAAGGTTCTCCTCCGGAATCTAGGGGTACCTGGGAAACACAAATTAGCAGACAGATGGAAGGATACCCTATTTGAAGTTGTGTCTAAACTAAAGGGGCTGCCAGTGTATAATATAAAAGGCCCAGAAGGCCGGATCAAAGCTTGGCATAGGAACCATCTACTACCAATAGCCTATATCGATGAAGAGGAAGGGAGTAGTACTGAATGGGAGAAAAGCACAACGGAGAGTCCTGAAAATGAGGCAGTAGAGACCCCAGAAGCTCTTAATGCTGATGATCAATGGTGGTCTCCTCCTGCTGAGGAAACACAGCACTTTCCTTCCTCTCCTCCCTTAGCCTCCTCTACATTGAATCCCAACAGCCCCAACTTTGTGCCTGGGACCCCAAAAAGAGACTCTTGTATCATGGGAGAGCCAGGGTCTCAAGCATCTGGTGACCTCCCCACCCAAGTGGCCAGAGATGAAGATTCCCAGGCACATTCTGGACTTCCTCAGAGAGAACAGAGACTGGGTACTAGAATACAACAGCCTCCCAGGGTTCTTACTTACGATCAAGTCGGAGAACCCAGTTATGTACATATGCCCCAGGTACAGTCTAAAATGGTTGATTTTCTGTATGTGGTTGCAGACATTATGAATGTTGGAACCCCTCTGTACTAGAATAAACTGTAAGATAGTTAACATTTGTTTATAGGACTGTGCATTTATTATTATTTATATGTTTTGTTTTTTCAATTTACCTCTTGGTGGAACCTTGCCAGTGGAAGGCAAGGATTTTACGAGGGGGAGAATGTAGCCCTTCCTGTTGAACATTTTCCTGTGAACTTTTGCACCTGTATACAATCTGCAGGAGAAGTTGCCTAGGCAACTATTAGACTGGTTGGTCATGTGATCAAGTGAAACTGAAAGAAGAGTGTAAGACACAGGAGGAAGCAGACATGTCAGAGCAGTGAAGGTGTTTGTGTGTGAGGCCTGGCTATGAGAGAGCTGCAGACTTCATCTTGTAAAGTAACAGTATTCCTCTGCTGATTTAGTGTATGCTGCCAGCTGCAGTCTGACCCTGTGAGAGAGCTGTGGAGAAGAATGCAGACAAAGTAAATGACTGGCAGACCTTGGAGTTTTCTGTCAGCCTGTGCAGATGAATCCTGTTTAGTGGTAAGAAGTATCCTCTCTCCTTGTCATACTGACAGGGCATTCTGTCCATCACATAAACTTATAAACAGCTCTTCCTGTGGATTGCAGTTTCCTATGAGCTGTAACTGTTTAAATGCATGTGGATTACCTTAAAGGGCCCCAACATTTCTGTTCACCAACTGGTACCCATCAGCCATTAGGGTGAAGCCTGAGGGTGGGTTCGCAGGTGGTTTGGGAGGGTGCTGGGCCTGGTTAGAGAGAGTTGTTGTGTTAGTTAGCCACTGTATTTCTTGCCTTATTTTTTATTTGCCATAATCCTTTAATACATGTTCATACTGTTTTACTGTTTTACTGTTATTACTGTGTGTGTTGTAGTTATTTATTATGTTCGTGTCTGGGAAACCCATTCTTGCCCTGGATGCCCAGTCAGGTGGAGACACTGCCACAGTCATGTACCCCAACTCCCAGGTAGCGGAGACTCAGGATCAGCCTGCAGAGCACATAGAGGTAGCTGGGGTAAAGACCCACAGGGGTAATTGTGGGCCTAGGCCAAACCCCGTTACACAAAATAAAAACTTTAATTCTAAACTAATACCCCTATAAAAATAAAAAATCCCCCCAAAATAAAAACACCCCCTAATCTAATACTAAACTACCAAATAGCCCTTAAAATGGCCTTTTGTAGGGCATTGCCCTAAGTTAAACAGATATTTTACTTACAAAAAATGCCAATTACCCCCTAAGAGTAAAACCCCCCACCCAAACAACCCCCCCAAAATAAAAAAAAACTAACACTAAAACCTAAACTACCCATTTCCCCTAAAGGGGCATTTGTATGGGCATTGTCCTTAAAAGGGCATTCAGCTCTTTTACTTCCCTTAAAAGGGCAATTAGCTCTGTTACAGCCCATTAAATCCCTAATCTTAAAAATAAAAATCCCCAAAAATCAAAACAAATTATAAAACTAAGCCCCAAATAGGTACTCACCATTCCTGAAGTCCAGTGGAGAAGGTCTTCTTCCAGACGGGTCCATCATCTTCTATCTTCATCCTGTGCGAAGATGGCGCAGAGTGGAGGTGCGGAGCTGGCTTCCCCGATGCGCGGATCCGGATCGGTGGTCCTCACCAGCGGTCTTCACCGGTGGCGATTCTCAGAAGTGTGGAGGCTCCTCTTCATCCGATCTCTGGCGTACACTGAAAATTTAATGCAAAATACTACATTCAATTTGTGTTAACTTGCATTCCTATTGGCTGAAATTTTGAAATCAGCCAATAGGATTAGAGCTACTTTTTATTTTGGGGGGTTGTGTGGTTGGGGTTTTTTAGTGGGTAATTTATATTTTTTTTAGAATAAAAGAGCTGATTTATTTAGGGTAAAGCCCTACAAAAAGCTCTTTTAAAGGCTATTTGTATTTTAGTTTTTTTTTATTTTAGGTGGACTTTTTTTGGGTGTATTTTGTTGGGTGTAATTTTAGATGTTATTTTTTGTAATTAGATTTTTTTGTGTAATTATAATGTTTTTTTTATTTTATATAATTAGATTTAACTTAGGGGGTGTTAGGCTAGGGGGCTTAGTGATTAGTTAAAGGGACACTGACTGAACCCCAAAAAATGTTCTTTCTTGATTCAGATAGAGCATGAAATTGTAAGCAACTTTCTAATTTAATCCTATTATCACATTTTCTTTATGCTCTTGGTATCTTTATTTGAAATGTAAGAATGTAAGTTTAGATGCCGGCCCATTTTTGGTGAACAACCTGGGTTGTCCTTGCTGATTGGTGGATAAATTCATCAACCAATTAAAGTGCTGTCCAGAGTCCTGAACCAAGAAAAAAGCTTGAGATGCCTTCTTTTTCAAATAAAGATAACAAGAGAACAAATAAAAATTGATAATAGGAGTAAAATAGAAAGTTGCTTAAAGTTGCATGCTCTATCTGAATCACAAACTAAAATATTATTAATAGTATAATAAGGTAGTTGGCGTTGTAGGGTTTGGCGGTTTATGGGTTAATATTGTAAAAAAAATTAGTTGGCGTTGTGGGTGTTTTGCAGTTTAAGGAATAGGGTTTTTTGTTAATACTTTGTGGTTGTGGGGGTTTCTTGGTTTAAGGGTTAGGTAGTTTCTGTTATTTGAGTTTTAGTTAGGCGGTTAGGTTTTCTTTCTGTAATGCTCTGTGTGCCTATGCTGCATCCAGGTGGATTCCAAAAATGATAGGGTGGTGAAAGAATCCACGCTGCATCCAGGTGGATTGTTTCGGCTGCTCATGCAGCCAAAATTCTTTTGGATGCACGTTCAGCCAACATTCCTTTGAGGATGTGTGTGCAACTGGCGACACTGACGGACGCGTTACAAATGCGATTATAGTATAGATGTTCCCAAAAGAGAGACATAATAAGCATAGGTTGTACAGAAAGTGCTTCATACCTTTAATCTTTTATCATTACAATAGAGGGGAAACACTTATAAAGTAATGATAGCGCACCAATTAATAGAAACTGTATAAAAACTTAAATATA
The DNA here is from genome assembly GCF_027579735.1 of Bombina bombina. Taxonomy (NCBI): domain Eukaryota; kingdom Metazoa; phylum Chordata; class Amphibia; order Anura; family Bombinatoridae; genus Bombina; species Bombina bombina. The sequence goes on from NC_069499.1 coordinate 793,832,827, forward strand.
TCCTAACTATAAACTGATAAATACTACAAGGTAGTCCGGTGCATACATTTACATAATATGTCTGTATGGCCTAATACATATAATACATTATGTAAACAGAAATGGGTATATGATATGCCCGGTTAATAACATATTAGCAAACCACATATTCTAATAGACCCACATATCTGTATATAAAGCCAGCACAAACATGTTATATACAGAAAATATTTCCTCAAGTGTCCCAGTTGGAACCATTATTACAAACAGTACATGTAATAAGTAGATTAAACATTCAAGAAACATCATTTCCAGCAATTGATGAGAGCAGTCTGGATATTGAGACCATCTGGTACCCTAGTTCTCAACTTAAAGATCCAGAAGGCCTCTCTTGTGTGCAGTAACTTATCTCTATCGCCCCCTCTCCATGGGGTTTTAACCTGTTCAAACACTTCAAGCCATTTAAGATGCTCCACTCTGCCATCATGTTGCAATTTAAGGTGTAAAGCCACTTTTTAATCTGGGGAATCTGATTTCACATGCCTAAGGTGTTCCTTAATTCAGTCTCTTGCCTCCCTGGTAGTAAGCCCCACATACTGTATATTACATAGGGTACAGGTGACTAGGTAGACCACGTATGTAGAGCGGCAATGGGTACATACATCAAGGTAAAAGATCCTCTGGGTTACTGCAGACTGAAACTGTTTTCCCGTTTGGGTATATGTACAAGTTTGCAATTCTGTAGTGTCCCTTACATTGTAACCAACTGTTGCCCTGCTGTTTTCTTAATTTTATCTCACTGGGGGCCAGGATGTTACCCACTGTCTTGTTTCTCCTTGAAACACATTTCTGTACCCATGGGTAAAGATCCTGGTCCCTTTGTAATATTGGAAAACACGTTTTGATGATCTGTGAAATATCATCAAATTGATTACTGTAGTCAGTAACAAACACTGGCATATCTCCTGCTTGATCATTGTTGTATCTTTTGTTTCTATACAACATCTAACATCTATCAATCCTATTCACTGTATTGGAAGCTCTGTCAATTAGATGTTGAGAGAAACCCCTATTACGAAAATGTTCCTTAAAGAACACTGACTGTCTATGGTATTCCTCCTCTGTAGAGCAATTCCTTTTTAGCCTCATATATTCACCCTTCAACATCCCAAAATGTGTGTATTTGGGGTGCATGCTCCTAGAGTGTAATATACTGTTTCCTGCTATGGGCTTTATATGTAATGTAGTCAATATTTTATTGCAGCACCAGAAAGTACCAGATCCAAAAATTCTATCTGTTTTTTACTTACAACACCCGTAAATTTTAGACCCACCATATTTCTGTTTATGTCTTGGAGAAGGGTCTCACCTTCTCTTACTGTCCCCCTCCAAATAAAAAGGAGGTCATCAATGTACCTTTTATACATCACAATCCTCTCCCCCTGGGGGCACTTCTCTCCAAAGACATGGGACAGCTTCCACCAACCCATAAAAAGGTTGGCAAAAGCAGGGGGAAAAGGTGCTCCCGTTGCCGTCCCATGTCTCTGGAGAAAAAATTGTCCCCCAAAAAAGTAATTGTGTATAAGAAGGAAATGTAGCACACTCAAGATGAAACTTATATGAGTTGGTGAATAGCCTGTAAATTCCTCCAGGAAAAACTTTACCACTTCCATTCCTTTCTCTAGTGGAATGCTAGAAGATAGGCTGACTACATCTATAGTCATCCAAATATAATCAGGACTCCATTCTATGCTCTCCAGCATAGTCAACAATTGTTTGGTGTCTTTAAGGAATGATGGGAGAATTCTCACCAGAGGTTGCAGTATATTCTCCATCTATCTCCCCAAAGGCTCAAGTAGGGACCCTATACCCGAAACAATGGGTCGTGCCTGTACATTCTCAATAGATTTATGAGTCTTGGTGAGATGGTGAAAAATTAGTATTCTGGGATTCTTGACATTGAGATAATTAAAAGTATCCTCATCAATTATTTCTATTTCCGTACCTTCATCTAAGATGGTAAATAGACTCTTCTGAAAATTGATAATAGGGTCAATATCAAGGGGTGTGTATACCTCAGTATACCCTAGCTGTCTGAGGGCTTCCTGAATATAGTCCTTCCTATTGAGGACTACTACATCCCCCCCCCCCCTTGTCACTCTGACAAATATCAATTGAATCATTATTTTTAAGGTTATTAATTGTTAGGCATGTAATCATTGGAGTCTTTTTAAACAGCTTTTATGACCGGTGTAGCACGGTGTATGAAAAAGGTGATAGCTGAAACACGTAAGACTGCTGCTACACTGGCTTTTTACTGATGCTTTATGTGATACATTACCAAGGTATCTTTTTACCCCTTTTTTTCAATAAAATTATGTTTTAATTTTTACCTGTCCCCTTCCTCACTTTTTTCACTTTTTATTTTTGTATTTAATGTTTGTCTTGCCCAAGGCAGACGGACTATGCAATAGCAATAAATATGGCATTGGTTAATCTAGCCCATGTATATAAATATACCTCTTAAATGTTATCTATGGCAATTTCAGAGTGTCTGGTACATATGCAACATAAAACAATTATTTCAAGTTGCAAATATGTAAAAAAAAAAAAACAGTTCAGGACTTTATCAAGTACCTTTAGGTGTCAAAATTCTATAAGTGTAACGTGATCTTGAAAACTTGTAAAACAGTATAGAGAAAATGGATTGTAATCACTGAGAACTTGTTTGCACCTTGATAAATATAGGGCTTTTCTCAAGAAAGCTGAAAATGCATTCTTACCTTTAAGAAGCAGCCAAAAAACGCTATTGTTATTGTGTCAAAATAAAAAGTGGCGAACACATTCACCAACTATCTAGCTTATCAGCGAGTCTATTAGATCAGAGGGACAACTTTTTAAAGATCTGGGAACCTTGGATAATGTATTCCGAAACTATAAAAAGTAAGGCTCGTCAGATGAGACTGGAAAAAGACCGGACCCCTTCAAATCTTTTGCCTCAATAGCAATATACTCAAGACCATTCTTCTATTGATAACATGAATGACTGTTTATATCTCTCTTAAGTGATACCAATATATACTATTCTCTACTCATAATTTATGTTCTGAGAGAGAAATGTAATTACTTTTATACCACTTAAAGGGACACCGAACCCAAATTTTTTCTTTTGTGATTCAGATAGAGTATGCAATTTTAAGCAACTTTCTCATTTACTCCTATTATGATTTTTTCTTCATTCTCTTTCTTTGTTTTCTTGCTAAGCTTTTTTTTTTTTTTTTTTTTTTTGGTTCAGTACTTTGGACAGCACTTTTTTTATTGCTGGATGAATGTATCCACCAATTGGCAAGAACAACCCAGGTTGTTCACCAAAAATGGGCTGGCATCTAAACTTACATTCTTGCATTTCAAATAAAGATACCATGAGAATAAAGAAAATGTGATAATAGGAGTAAATTAGAAAGTTGCTTAAAATGTCATGCTCTATCTGAATCACAAAATTGGGTTTAGTGTCCCTTGAATGTTATTGGAAAAGAGTGTATGTTCTAATTTGTCGTGAAGAATGCAACTGGATTATTTTCTTATTTTTTTATAATAATTTTTTCTGATGTACCTGTGATGTAATGTTTTTGAAAATATAAAAAATCTTGTGCCCTTTTTTGCCAAAACAAATCTGCAGATGGACTGAATCCATTGCCTTCCTTTTGAATTATATATCCTGCAAAAATGCTTCTAATTTTATTTAATTTTATTGGTGACTCACAAATAACATTTATTTGCCTTTAATGTACAGTAGCTGAGCGATATACTCTATATATACACTATATATTCTGTGTTTATTTTATTTTAGCTTCATGTAATATCCAGTTTTCAATATTTAACAGCTTAAGCAAAATAGTCAGGCTATAATCCTGCCCCAAACTGTAAAACCATCTACTGTAACACCAGATGTTAGTAAATTAGTATTTATTTGCTGAGGAGTTCATAGCCAGGTCAGCATACACTGTGAAGCAAAGATTTATATTTTATCATTGTGTATAATGTACTTCTTAATTGCAAGAAAAAAAAAATCTGCATCGTTCAAGTGTTTAAAAATAGTATTTTTATCTAAGGATATTTATGATCTTAGAATAAAATTTTCTTGCAGTTGCTGTGTTAAGCATAAGACCAAATAAGAAAAAAATAAATACTAAAAACTACAGCCTTAAAATAATAGTGCATTTTTTCATAATGTACGTGAAGGTGTTTTTTTGTAATACATTTCTAATATTACACAAGTTACTTCATATAATGTATACTAAACATTATACATAAAAAATGGCCATTTTTTTTGTTACATATAAATAATATATCTTGTCACTGTCCACCAATGGTGCTTTAATAGTTTTTCCTTTCAGTCAGTGAGCTTCTATCCCATAGACTAGTATTGCACAAACATACACATATTAAACAGCTTTATTAAAGAAACAATCCAAAATTTGCTTGTAATCTAATTGTAATATACCTGTGAATTATTGTACAAGCATATACTGCTTATTTCTGAACTTCTACATTCTCTTGCTGTTGAAATACTTTTGTTAAAGGGACAGTCTACACCAGAATTTTTATTGTTTAAAAAGATAGATAATCCCTTTATTAATAATTCCCTAGTTTTGCATAACCAACACAGTTATATTAATACACTTTGTACCTCTGTGATTACCTTGTATCTAAGCCTCTGCAAACTGCCCCCTTATTTCAGTTCTAACGACTGACATCCATTTTAGCCAATCAGAACTGGCTCACTTGAACTCAACGTGCATGTGCACAGTGTTATCTATATGAAACACGTGGACTAACACCCTCTAGTGGTGAAAAACTGTCAAAATGCCCTGAGAGAAGAGGCGGCCTTCAAGGGCTTAGAAATTAGTATATGAACCTCCTAGGTTTAGCTTTCAACTAAGAATATCAAGCGAACAAAGCAAAATTGGTGATAAAAGTAAATTGGAAAATTGTTTAAAATTACATGCCCTATCTGAATGAAAGTTTATTTTGGACTAGACTGTCCCTTTAAATAATATTCTATTAAAGGGACATAAAACCCCCAAAAATTATTTTATGTTTCAGACAGAAGGGTAGATTTATCAAATGTCGGGTGAACATGATCAGCAGGGCCGGCACTCCCACTAGGCAAGCTTGGCAGCCGCATATTGCGCAAACGGCCCAGACCCCGGTTCCCTAGACTCTGCCGGTGTTCTATCAGAAGAGGGAACACCTCAGACAAGCAAAAGGAGATGACGTTCCATTAGCTGTCTGAGAAGAAATATGCACCGTTCATGTGCTCCACTTCCTGTGCTACATACCTTCCAGTACCTCCCTGTGGCAGCAAAATTAAACGCAGTTACAAAGACTGTACAGCAGAACTGCGGATCACACATTCCTAGTACTCCAAGGAACCTTTACAGCTCCAGACCCAATTCGCACAAAATAGGGCCCCAAACTATCACCTCCATTCGTGGAACAGATCCTGCAGACTGTGCATGAGACTTTTCCTCAATATGTTCTTTAGCAGTGAAGGAGTTAATTTGATTTGTGTTTTTATTAAGGATGTGCTTTTCTTATCCTGTACAGAAAAACTTGTAAGATTCAGCAAATGTTTCTTGTAGGACTCTTATAGGGTAAGAAGTGGCAGGGGCTATGGAGGACAGAGGCGGGCTCGTGTGCCTGGAGCTTGGGCTGGACCCACCAGACATATTCCTCAACCAGGTGAAGAACAGGACCTAGATATAAGGATATTATTTAATGTTCTCTGTGTTAATTTCTTTTATTTTTTTTAACCTTGTCCATAGCACTGGTTTTGGTTCCCAAACTTATGTTATTGGTGATGTAAACCCACTGATTTATTGTTTTTATGTGACTGGCACCCCATAGTACACTAGTATGCAATGAAACTTATGTGTACACCTGTGACTGGAAATCAGTGTTCTGTCACACAAAATAAGGGTTAAAGGAACAGTCTAGTCAAAATTAAACTTTCATAATCCAGATAGAGAATGTAATTTTAAACAACTTTGCAATGTATTTTTACCATCAAAATGGCTTTTTTCTCTTGATTGTCTTTGTTGAAAGCTAAACCTAAGTAGGTTCATATGCAAATTTCTAAGCCCTTGTAGGTCGCCTCTTATCTCAGTGAATTTTGAAAGTTTTTCCAGCTAGACAGCACTAGTTCATGTGTGCCATATGGAGAACATTGTGGTCACTCCCACGGAGTCAGCACTGATTGGCTAAAATGAAAGTCTGTCTAAAGAACTGAGATAAGGGGGCAGTCTGCAAAGCCTTATATACAAGGTTATAACACACAGACCCCAGCTCACCACCATATCTGCCTGTCTCTCACACACCTAAACACACAGTCCCCAGCTCACCCTAGCTGCCCTCTTACACAAACAGCCCCCTGTTCACCCTACCTGCCTCTCCCTCTCACACACACAGCCCCTTGCTTACCCAACCTGCCCTACACAGACACCAGCTCACCATATCTGACTGTCTCTCACACACCTACACACACAGCCCCAGCTAACCCTAGCACCCCACTTACACAAACAGCCCCTGTTCACCCTTTCTGCCTCTCCCTCTCACACACACAGCCCCCTGCTAACCCTACCTGCCATACACACACCCATCACACATTCCCCAGATCACCCTATCTGCTCCTCTCACAGAAACAGTAAGGGCAGTGACAGGAAGCATCCCATTTCACATAGGGCTATTTTTTTAAGTTTATAATCATTGTTATTATTAATCGGCTAGATTAAGAGTTTTGCATTATGAGCAGTGCAATTTGCAAGTTATTGTCAGCGCTCACTTACCTACAGCCCTGGTATTACAGGTTTGCAAAAACCCGTCGTTATCAGGCAATATGTGAGCCTAAAGTGTAATTGAGCTCCATACCACACTCCAATACCAGCGCTGCAGTGAGCTGCGGTGAGCTGGTTTTACGTGCTTGTGCACGATTTCCCCGTAGACATCAATGGGGAGAGACGGCTGAAAAAAGCCTAACACCTGCAATAAAGCAGCATGAAGCTCTGTAACACAGCCCCATTGATTCCTATGGGGAAAATAAATTTATGTTTACACCTAACAACCTAACATAAACCCTGAGTCTAAACATCCCTAATCTGCCACCCCCAACATCGCCGACACCTACATTACACTTATTAACCCCTAATCTGCCGCCCCCAATGTCGCCGCCACCTACATTACACTTATTAACCCCTAATCTGCTACCCCCAATGTTGCCGCCACCTACATTACACTTATTAACCCCTAATCTGCCGCCCCCAATGTCGCCACCACTATACTAACCCTAACTATAACACTATACCCCTAACCCTAACACCCCCTAACTTTAATGTAATTAAAATATATCTAAATAAAACCTACTATTAATAACTAAATAATTCCTATTTAAAACTAAATATTTACCTGTAAAATAAACCCTAAAATAGCTACAATATAACTAATAGTTACATTGTAGCTAGCTTAGGTTTTACTTTTATTTCACAGGCAAGTTTGTGTTTATTTTAACTAGGTAGACTAGTTAGTAAATAGTTATTAACTATTTAATAACTACCTAGCTAAAATAAATAAAAAAGTACCTGTAAAATAAAACCTAACCTGAGTTACACTAACACCTAACCTTACACTACAATTAAATAAATTACATAAAATAAATACAATTAACTAAATTACAAAAAAAGCAAACACTAAATTACACAAAATAAAAAATAAATTATCAGATATTTAAACTAATTACACCTAATCTAATAGCCCTATCAAAATAAAAAAAAGCCCCCATAATAAATAATTTATTTATTTTTTGGTGGGGGAGGGGCACAAGTAACTGGTTTTGCCTAGGGTGCAAAATAGTCTAGCACCAGCCCTGATAATCAGCTGTAGAGGATCAAGTCCGCCCGACATCAATAAATGCCGACAGGATACGCTGTTGGCATTTATCATTGCACAAGCATTTCTTGGGAAATGCTTGTGCAATGCTGCTCCCAATCGGCCGCTAGCAGGGGGTGTCAATCATCTTGATCGTATCTGATCAGGATGATTGCTGTCTAATACTTGGATATATGCTTGTGGAATAGGCATATTCCTCTATCTTCACGTGCACATCCCCAGTTCCCAGCTGCTGTTTCACAATTAGGACAATAGACTCATTATGCACAAAAGACATCTCCCCACTGGCACGGAACAGCTCCTTTTTTTTTTTAATAGAATTCCATGAGGGCTTCCCCTGTCAGTGTCAGACTAGAAAACCTGTCTAGTCTGGCAATTTGTTTAGAATCGGGCCCATAGTGTTCTCACAGAAGGAGTGAGCATTGCATATTTGCAACACAAAAGCTGCAGCCAAAGAAAAATGCCAACAGCAAGAAATACAAGAATAATATTATATATAAATGTTCATAAAACCTAACCTGAAAATAGTATTCATTTCCTTCAACAGGTTTTTATTATCTCCACTGTATATTCATTGATCAAGACAAAGGCAGTGTTTCAACCTTGATATCATTACTTCTACCCTACACTTCTTAGGCTGCAACACATAATTAAAGTATTATGTTATCTAATGTTGCTGTCTATTGTTATGATATGATAAATACATATTTTGTTTTTGAATGTTCTGCCTTTTAAATTGTCTCTGCAGAAATGGAAATCATAAAAAAATATTCTACACCAAGAAACATTTTACAGATAAATAAATACTGTCAGCTTGACAGCCTTGATACAATTTAACTAGATTTTTTTCATGATAACAGCAATAAGTACATTTATTCACTGGTTCTTAAAATCTAATATTAGCCATTAAAACAAACTGTTAAAAACAAACTATTTTTAAGAAATTATTGTAAGTGATCTCACAAGCAAATTTTCATTTCCATGTACCCTTTCATACCACATTATTTCTAGAACTGAATCTTGGATCTAATTTTATGGGACTGGCACGGGCAGAGTCTAGATTCGCCAAAGGTGGGCACAGGTCATTCTAAAACAGAGTTTTAGTGATTTTGTTTAAGGTTATCTCCAATATTTCCTACAAAACAAACGATCATTATTAGAGGAGATATAAACTGACTTTCACAATAATTGAATTTTGCACAATTAGTTCAGGTGAATATTGAAAGTCTGCTCAAAATTTGCAATACACTTATTATAACTAACAGAAAAGTAATATATACTAAAATATAGATAAAAGCAAGTTAAATTGTAGTAAAAACATTTTAGTTTAATTTGCAATTGATGCAAACTGAGGCCTAGATTTGGAGTTCTTTGGTAAAAGGGCTGTTAACGCTCCGCGGGCTTTTTTCTGGCCGCACCATAAATTTAACTCTGGTATCGAGAGTTTAAACAAATGCTGCGTTAGGCTCCAAAAAAGGAGCGTAGAGCATTTTTACCGCAAATGCAACTCTCGATACCAGAGTTGCTTACGGACGCGGCCGGCCTCAAAAACGTGCTCGTGCACGATTCCCCCATAGGAAACAATGGGGCTGTTTGAGCTGAAAAAAAACCTAACACCTGCAAAAAAGCAGCGTTCAGCTCCTAACGCAGCCCCATTGTTTCCTATGGGGAAACACTTCCTACGTCTGCACCTAACACCCTAACATGTACCCCGAGTCTAAACACCCCTACCCTTACACTTATTAACCCCTAATCTGCCGCCCCCCGCTATCGCTGACCCCTGCATATTATTATTAACCCCTAATCTGCCGCTCCGTAAACCGCCGCAACCTACGTTATCCCTATGTACCCCTAATCTGCTGCCCTAACATCGCCGACCCCTATATTATATTTATTAACCCCTAATCTGCCCCCCTCAACGTCGCCGACACCTGCCTACACTTATTAACCCCTAATCTGCCGAGCGGACCTGAGCGCTACTATAATAAAGTTATTAACCCCTAATCCGCCTCACTAACCCTATCATAAATAGTATTAACCCCTAATCTGCCCTCCCTAACATCGCCGACACCTACCTTCAATTATTAACCCCTAATCTGCCGAGCGGACCTCACCGCTACTGTAATAAATGTATTAGCCCCTAAAGCTAAGTCTAACCCTAATACTAACACCCCCCTAAGTTAAATATAATTTTTATCTAACGAAATAAATTAACTCTTATTAAATAACTTATTCCTATTTAAAGCTAAATACTTACCTGTAAAATAAATCCTAATATAGCTACAATATAAATTATAATTATATTATAGCTACAATTACCTACAATTAACCTAACACTACACTATCAATAAATTAATTAAACACAATTGCTACAAATAAATACAATTAAATAAACTAGCTAAAGTACAAAAAATAAAAAAGAACTAAGTTACAAAAAATAATAAAATATTTACAAACATAAGAAAAATATTACAACAATTTTAAACTAATTACACCTACTCTAAGCCCCCTAATAAAATAACAAAGCCCCCCAAAATAAAAAAATCCCTACCCTATTCTAAATTAAAAAAGTTACAAGCTCTTTTACCTTACCAGCCCTGAACAGGGCCCTTTGCGGGGCATGCCCCAAGAATTTCAGCTCTTTTGCCTGTAAAAAAAAAACATACAATACCCCCCCCAACATTACAACCCACCACCCACATACCCCTAATCTAACCCAAACCCCCCTTAAATAAACCTAACACTAAGCCCCTGAAGATCTTCCTACCTTGTCTTCACCATACCAGGTTCACCGATCCGTCCTGGCTCCAACATCTTCATCCAACCCAAGCGGGGGTTGGCGATCCATCATCCGGTGCTGAAGAGGTCCAGAAGAGGCTCCAAAGTCTTCCTCCTATCCGGCAAGAAGAGGACATCCGGACCGGCAAACATCTTCTCCAAGCGGCATCTTCAATCTTCTTCTATCCGGTGCGGAGCTGGTCCATCTTGAAGCAGGCGACGCGGATCCATCCTCTTCTTCCGTTGTCTCCCGACGAATGACGGTTCCTTTAAGGGACGTCATCCAAGATGGCGTCCCTCGAATTCCGATTGGCTGATAGGATTCTATCAGCCAATCGGAATTAAGGTAGGAATTTTCTGATTGGCTGATGGAATCAGCCAATCAGAATCAAGTTCAATCCGATTGGCTGATCCAATCAGCCAATCAGATTGAGCTCGCATTCTATTGGCTGATCGGAAAAGCCAATAGAATGCGAGCTCAATCTGATTGGCTGATTGGATGAGCCAATCGGATTGAACTTGATTCTGATTGGCTGATTCCATCAGCCAATCAGAAAATTCCTACCTTAATTCCGATTGGCTGATAGAATCCTATCAGCCAATCGGAATTCGAGGGACGCCATCTTGGATGACGTCCCTTAAAGGAACCGTCATTCGTCGGGAGACAACGGAAGAAGAGGATGGATCCGCGTCGCCTGCTTCAAGATGGACCCGCTCCGCACCGGATGGAAGAAGATTGAAGATGCCGCTTGGAGAAGATGTTTGCCGGTCCGGATGTCCTCTTCTTGCCGGATAGGAGGAAGACTTTGGAGCCTCTTCTGGACCTCTTCAGCACCGGATGATGGATCGCCAACCCCCGCTTGGGTTGGATGAAGATGTTGGAGCCAGGACGGATCGGTGAACCTGGTATGGTGAAGACAAGGTAGGAAGGTCTTCAGGGGCTTAGTGTTAGGTTTATTTAAGGGGGGTTTGGGTTAGATTAGGGGTATGTGGGTGGTGGGTTGTAATGTTGGGGGGGGGTATTGTATGTTTTTTTTTACAGGCAAAAGAGCTGAAATCCTTGGGGCATGCCCCGCAAAGGGCCCTGTTCAGGGCTGGTAAGGTAAAAGAGCTTGTAACTTTTTTAATTTAGAATAGGGTAGGGAATTTTTTATTTTGGGGGGCTTTGTTATTTTATTAGGGGGCTTAGAGTAGGTATAATTAGTTTAAAATTGTTGTAATATTTTTCTTATGTTTGTAAATATTTTATTATTTTTTGTAACTTAGTTCTTTTTTATTTTTTGTACTTTAGCTAGTTTATTTAATTGTATTTATTTGTAGGAATTGTGTTTAATTAATTTATTGATAGTGTAGTGTTAGGTTAATTGTAGGTAATTGTAGGTAGTTTATTTAATTAATTTATTGATAGGGTAGTGTTAGGTTTAATTATATCTTAGGTTAGGATTTATTTTACAGGTAAATTTGTTATTATTTTAACTAGGTAACTATTAAATAGTTCTTAACTATTTAATAGCTATTGTACCTGGTTAAAATAATTACAAAGTTGCCTGTAAAATAAATATTAATCCTAAAATAGCTATAATATAATTATAATTTATATTGTAGCTATATTAGGATTTATTTTACAGGTAAGTATTTAGCTTTAAATAGGAATAAGTTATTTAATAAGAGTTAATTTATTTCATTAGATAAAAATTATATTTAACTTAGGGGGGTGTTAGTGTTAGGGTTAGACTTAGCTTTAGGGGTTAATACATTTATTAGAATAGCGGTGAGCTCCAGTCAGCAGATTAGGGGTTAATAATTGAAGTTAGGTGTCGGCGATGTTAGGGAGGGCAGATTAGGGGTTAATACTATTTATGATAGGGTTAGTGAGGTGGGTTAGGGGTTAATAACTTTATTATAGTAGCGCTCAGGTCCGCTCGGCAGATTAGGGGTTAATAAGTGTAGGCAGGTGTCGGCGACGTTGAGGGGGGGCAGATTAGGGGTTAATAAATATAATATAGGGGTCGGCGGTGTTAGGGGTAGCAGATTAGGGGTACATAGGGATAACGTAGGTGGCGGCGCTTTGCGGTCGGAAGATTAGGGGTTAATTATTTTAAGTAGCTGGCGGCGACGTTGTGGGGGGCAGGTTAGGGGTTAATAAATGTAATACAGGGGTCGGCGGGGTTAGGGGCAGCAGATTAGGGGTACATAAGTATAACGTAGGTGACGGTCGGCAGATTAGGGGTTAAAAATTTAAATCGAGTGGCGGCGATGTGGGGGGAGCTCGGTTTAGGGTTACATAGATAGTTTATGGGTGTTAGTGTACTTTAGGGTACAGTAGTTAAGAGCTTTATGAACCGGCGTTAGCCCAGAAAGCTCTTAACTCCTGCTATTTTCAGGCGGCTGGAATTTTGTCGTTAGAGCTCTAACGCTCACTTCAGAAACGACTCTAAATACCGGCGTTAGAAAGATCCCATTGAAAAGATAGGATACGCAATTGACGTAAGGGGATCTGCGGTATGGAAAAGTCGCGGCTGCAAAGTGAGCGTTAGACCCTTTAATCACTGACTCCAAATACCAGCGGGCGGCCAAAACCAGCGTTAGGAGCCTCTAACGCTGGTTTTGACGGCTACCGCCGAACTCCAAATCTAGGCCTGAGTCTTTATATCATCACCAGGTGCTCTCTGGTTACCTTATCACTTCCATGTGAAATTTTGTATCCCAGAAAGCTTAATTTGCATTTCCATGCATGGCTGGTCAGCTGTACTCAGGAAGAGAATTCCTTAAAGGGACAGTCAACTCCAAAATGGTAATTGTTTAAAAAGATAGATAATCCCTTTATTACCCATTCCCCAGTTTTGCACAGCCAACATTGTATTATTACTTTTTTTACCTCTGTGATTACCTTGTATCTAAGCCTCTTCTGACAACCCCCTTATCACATTACTTTTTATTTATTATATACTAGTCCTAAAGCCCGTGTACACGGGCCATTTTTTGCAGTACAGTGGTTCCACCCCTTGCTCTCTCCCCTCTCTCTCTTGCTCTCTCCCCTCTCTCTCTTGCTCTCTCCCCCCCCCCTCTTGCTCTCTCTCCCCCCCCTTTCTTTTGCTCTCTCTCCCCCCCTTTCTTTTGCTCTCTCTTTCTCCCCCTTACTTTTGTTCTCTTTCTCTCCCCCCTTTCTTTTGCTCTCTCTCCCCCCTTTCTTTTGCTCTCTCTCTCTCCCCCCCCCTTTCTTTTGCTTTCTCTTTCTCCCCTTTCTTTTGCTCTCACTCTTTCCCTTTATTTTGCTCTCGCTCTCTCCCCTTTCTTTTGCTCTCTCTCTCTCCCCCCTTCTTTGCTCTCTCTCTCTCTCTCTCCTTTCTTTTGCTGTCTCCCTCCCCTATATTTTGCTGTCTCCCTCCCCTCTCTTTTGCTCTCCCTCCTCCCTCTCTTTTGCTGTCTCCCCCACTCTTTTGCCGTCTCCCCCCCTCTCTTTTGCGTATCCCTCCCCCTCTCTTTTGCCGTCTCCCTCCCCCCTTTCTTTTGCCGTCTCTCTCCCCCCTCTCTTTTGCCGTCTCCCTCCCCCCTCTCTTTTGCCATCTCCCTCCCCCCCTCTCTTTTGCTCTCCCCACTCTTTTGCTCTCCCCCCTCTTTTGAGCTATCTCTCTCCCCCCCCCTCCTCTTTTGAGCTATCTCTCCCCCTCCTCTTTTGAGCTATCTCTCCCCCCTCCTCTTCTGAGCTATCTCTCCCCCTCTCCCCCTCCTCTTTTGAGCTTTCTCTCCCCCTCCTCTTTTGAGCTATCTCTCCCCCCCTCCTCTTTTGAGCTCTCTCTCCCCCCTCTCCCCTCCTCTTTTGAGCTCTCTCTCCCCCCTCCCCCTCCTCTTTTGAGCTATATCTCCCCCTCCTCTTTTGAGCTCTCTCTCCCCCTCCCCTCCTCTTTTGAGCTATCCCTCCCCCTTTGAGCTATCTCTCCCCCCTCCCCCCTCCTCTTTTGAGCTATCTCTCCCCCCTACCCCTTTGAGCTATCTCTCCCCCCTCCCCCCTCCTCTTTTGAGCTATCTCTCCCCCCTCCCCCTTTGAGCTATCTCTCCCCCCTCTCCGCCTCCTCTTTTGAGCTATCTCTCCCCCCTCCTCTCCCCCTCCCCTCCTCCTTTGAGCTATCTCTCCCCCCCTCCTCTTTTGAGCTATCTCTCCCCCTTCCTCTTTTGAGCTATCTCTCCCCCCTCCTCTTTTGAGCTATCTCTCCCCCTCCCCCTCCTCTTTTGAGATATCTCTCCCCCCTCCCCCCCTCCTCTTTTGAGCTATCTCTCCCCCCTCCCCTTTTGAGCTACCTCTCCCCCCTCCACCTCCTCTTTTGAGCTATCTCTCCCCCTCCCCCCTCCTCTTTTGAGCTATCTCTCCCCCTCCCCCCTCCTCTTTTGAGCTATCTCTCCCCCCTCCCCCTCCTCTTTTGAGCTATCTCTCCCCCCTTCCCCCCTCCTCTTTTGAGCTATCTCTCCCCCCTTCCCCCATCCTCTTTTGAGCTATCTCTCCCCCTTCCCCCTCCTCTTTTGAGCTATCTCTCCCCCCTTCCCCCTCCTCTTTAGAGCTATCTCTCCCCCCTCCTCTTTTGAGCTATCGCTCCTGTACACACGGCCGTGAGCGGCCCCACCCCTGACACGTCCGCCCCTGCCCCTGATACGCCCGGCCCGCCCCGACACGCCCATATCATCCCCGGCAAACCCTGTTCTCGGTGGACACAGTTGATGCAGAGAGATGCTTCTAACTGATCCTCACGCACCACTGTAAGGGTCCAGGTCTGGTGCCAGCTGTCAATATAACTCACGTGTTGCTGCCTAAACTACGGAGCCACATGTGAATGTAAGCTGATCCTCACACGCCACTAACTATGCTACTAAGCTGATCCTCACTACTGGCGTGCAGGATCAGCTTACATTCACATCTGGCTCCGTAGTTTAGGAAGCAGCACGTGAGTTATAGGCACCAGACCTGGACCCTTACAGTGGTGCATGAGTAGTTTGTGGTGCGTGAGGATCAGTTAGAAGCATCTCTCTGCATCAACTGTGTCCACCGCGAGAACAGGGTTTGCCACGCACCACTGTAAGGGTCCAGGTCTGGTGCCAGCTGTCAATCTAAGGCCAGGTGTGTTTGTCCTACTGCGCATGACAGCTTCGGACAAACACACTTGGCCTTTTATAATATAGGATTGACTAGCATTTAAGCCAATTAGTACTGTGTTTTGCACAACTCCGGGAGTGAGCACAATATTATCTATATGGCCCACACATGAATTAGCAGCCTGCTGTTGTGAAAAACAAATAAAAAAGCATATGATAAGAGGCTGTCTGTAGTGCCTTAGAAACAGGCAGACATTTTGAGGTTTAAATGTTATAAAGTATATTGTTATAAAGTATACTAATATACACAATGTTGGTTGTGCAAAGCTGGGGAATAGAGATGAGAAACACTGATATAGAGTCTCAGGGAAAGTGACAAAATAGTGTGTATAAATATTTATATATTTGAGAACAGAATTTTTTTTAAAATCGGTATTAACATAGTAACATAGTAACATAGTAACATAGTAACATAGTAACATAGTAACATAGTAGATAAGGTTGAAAAAAGACTGAAAACCATCGAATTCAACCTATATAAATCTAAAATACTTACAAAAAGCTCCAGTTAAGCTTATATAACCCCACTAAAAGGTGAACCATTTTAGTGACTAACTTCACTAACATTACTTGCCTTACTCTAGGATGAAAGACTATTTGTTTGGGTGTTTACTTAGAGGTGGATTCTTATATCCTACATCTGTACTCTACACCTGTTCCATTGGGGGTGGGTCTCCTTATTCTACACTTAACTAAATAAGCCTTTGAGCCTGGGGGCTGTACTTATTTCTTAGGCGTTTTGTTCCTCTGTGTATGTTGCTACTCTCATTTTTCTCCTTATTCTTTTACTGTGTTTTCTTTTCTGTCATAGCTGTGGATGACCATAAACCCAGTCCAACAGTATGGTTTTTGAGTGGTATCCTGCAGCTTAAATTGAATTTAAATTTTGACGCTAAAGTGCCCGTTTTTTAACAATTTGATTAAAAACAGGGGCACTTTAATTCATCAAAATTTACATTTCACTTGTGTTGTGAAAAAAAACTTACTTTTTAATCCTGACAGCAGCCCCAGCTTCCTCCGCCCGTTGCAAAGCCTCTTCCTGGGTCTAAAATGAGGAATCCGGCTTCCTCCAATCATGGCATTGAATCAGACACTGATTCCCCAGGGGGGAAGCCGTGATTGGAGGATGACCGATCCATCATTTCTGACATAAGCAATGGCTTGCAATGACCGGGGGAAGCTGGAGCGGCTGTGAAGTTTAAAAGGTAAGTTTTTTTTCACAAGTGAAATGTAAATTTTGATGAATTAAAGTGCCCCTGTTTTTAATCGAATTTTTAAAAACCGGGCACTTTTGCATCAAAACTTACATTCACTTTAAATCATCAAATCGATTTAGATAATTATGTGGCTATTTAGGTCTAATATGAATTGTATTGCCCCAGTATAGCACTTTAGCTATTAGCATAGTGATCCTTTAGCATCATGGCCCCTTAGTATTACAGTCTCTTACTATGAATCAGAAGACCTAAGTATAGTTCAGCACAACAGGTTTAGAAGCTGCATTCGACAGCAATCTTAAAGTTATTATAGCGTAACCCTTTATGACAACAGTGTACCCATCTTCTGATGGCTACTTCCGGCAGGATAATGCACTATGCCACAAAGCTCAAATCATCTCAAACTGGTTTCTTGAACATGACAATGAGTTCACTGTACTCCAATGGCCTCCATAGTCACCAGATCTCAATCCAATAGAGCACCTTTGGGATGTGGTGGAAAGGGAGATTTGCATCATGGATGTGCAGCCAACAAATCTGCAGCAACTGCATGATGCTATCATGATTAAAATGCTACTTTATGTCAAACAATCTTTATTAAACTAGTTCCGTGAATCCAGTATAAAAGTATTTAAAGCATAATCAATGTAAGTGACAATATATGTATTGAAAAATGATAAAGATTATCAGTGGTAAGGATAATTGGATATGGAATGTAAAATAAATAAAGGAAAAGTTGGTAGTAATTAATAATATGCTCAACACAAAAAAATAAAATAAACCCAAACACAGTAATGTGCCTTACATGATGAAAAGAAGCAAAATTGTTTAATTGACTGCTTAGTGAAGCTTAAAATGAGCATGCTAACCTTTTAAATCATCCATCAGGCTGATGGTGAAAAACCAAATTAACTTTTAAAATAGCCTTGTTAATGTTTAAGAAAAAAACAATATTATTAACTCGTTTTGTTCTTTCTATGTTCTGTGTGTCCAAGTCATATACACACTGAAAACAGGATAGTTACATTTATATCATACAAGTGATAGAGCATCGATTAAAGAGACAGTGTACACCATTTTTCATATAACTGCATGTAATAGAAACTATTTATAAAGAAAAATATGTACGGATACTAATCTAAAAATCCAGTATAAAACCTTTTAAAAACTTACTAAGAAGCTCGCAGTTTAGCACTGTTAATGAGGTTAGGCTGAGACACCCAGTGAAAGGGGCTGTGACAACAGGTAAAGCGTACACTCTCCCCCTCCCCTTCCCTGCAAATGAAAAGACAGATTACACAAACAGGAGCAAGTCTAAAAATCAGCACAATGTTTTAATGTTGTAATTAAAAAATAACCAAAACTACACATTGTTACAAAAACACTCTCGGATCTTTTACAAAACTTTTATGCAAAGAAAAATCTAGTGTACAATGTCCCTTTAACTTTTTCGATGCATAGCATGCAGGAATAATTGTCCCCCACTTTGTTTGTTTGGTGTAGGTCTATTAGAATCAACATTTGAATTTTAAATGTATTGTATTTAAAGAAACTGTGTACTCCAGATTGTTTATTGTTTAAAAGATAGATAATCCCTTTATTACCCATTCCCAAGTTATGCATAACCAACTTGGTTATATTAATATACTTTTTACCTCTGTAATTACCATGTAACCAAGCCTCTGCAGACCGCCCCTTATTTCAGTTCTTTTGACAGAATTGCATTTTAGCCAGTCAGTGCTAACTGATAAAAAAAACTCCATGGGAGTGAGCACAATGTTATCTATATGGCACACATGAAATAGCGCTGTCTAGCTGTGAAAAACTGTGAAAATACACTGAGATAATAGGCGGCTTTCAAGGGCTTTGGAATTAGCATATGAGCCTACCTAGGTTTAGCTTTCAACAAAGAATACCAAGGGAACAAAGCACATATGATGTTAAATGTAGACATGTGCGTTTCGTTTCGTTCCGAATCGAAATTCAGACGAATTTGTCAAACTCTGAGCTTTGGATCAATTCGAATTTCCGAATTACCGTAGCACCAAAACTAAAGAATAAATCCGAATTAGTTCGGATTTATTTGTTACATTCTGATGGCCATGGACTAATCACAATTACACTAATATTGTACAGTACAGGGAGTGCAGAATTATTAGGCAAATGAGTATTTTGACCACATCATCCTCTTTATGCATGTTGTCTTACTCCAAGCTGTATAGGCTCGAAAGCCTACTACCAATTAAGCATATTAGGTGATGTGCATCTCTGTAATGAGAAGGGGTGTGGTCTAATGACATCAACACCCTATATCAGGTGTGCATAATTATTAGGCAACTTCCTTTCCTTTGGCAAAATGGGTCAAAAGAAGGACTTGACAGGCTCAGAAAAGTCAAAAATAGTGAGATATCTTGCAGAGGGATGCAGCACTCTTAAAATTGCAAAGCTTCTGAAGCGTGATCATCGAACAATCAAGCGTTTCATTCAAAATAGTCAACAGGGTCACAAGAAGCGTGTGGAAAAACCAAGGCGCAAAATAACTGCCCATGAACTGAGAAAAGTCAAGCGTGCAGCTGCCAAGATGCCACTTGCCACCAGTTTGGCCATATTTCAGAGCTGCAACATCACTGGAGTGCCCAAAAGCACAAGGTGTGAAATACTCAGAGACATGGCCAAGGTAAGAAAGGCTGAAAGACGACCACCACTGAACAAGACACACAAGCTGAAACATCAAGACTGAGCCAAGAAATATCTCAAGACTGATTTTTCTAAGGTTTTATGGACTGATGAAATGAGAGTGAGTCTTGATGGGCCAGATGGATGGGCCCGTGGCTGGATTGGTAAAGGGCAGAGAGCTCCAGTCCGACTCAGACGCCAGCAAGGTGGAGGTGGAGTACTGGTTTGGGCTGGTATTATCAAAGATGAGCTTGTGGGGCCTTTTCGGGTTGAAGATGGAGTCAAGCTCAACTCCCAGTCCTACTGCCAGTTTCTGGAAGACACCTTCTTCAAGCAGTGGTTCAGGAAGAAGTCTGCATCCTTCAAGAAAAACATGATTTTCATGCAGGACAATGCTCCATCACACGCGTCCAAGTACTCCACAGCGTGGCTGGCAAGAAAGGGTATAAAAGAAGAAAATCTAATGACATGGCCTCCTTGTTCACCTGATCTGAACCCCATTGAGAACCTGTGGTCCATCATCAAATGTGAGATTTACAAGGAGGGAAAACAGTACACCTCTCTGAACAGTGTCTGGGAGGCTGTGGTTGCTGCTGCACGCAATGTTGATGGTGAACAGATCAAAACACTGACAGAATCCATGGATGGCAGCCTTTTGAGTGTCCTTGCAAAGAAAGGTGGCTATATTGGTCACTGATTTGTTTTTGTTTTGTTTTTGAATGTCAGAAATGTATATTTGTGAATGTTTAGATGTTATATTGCTTTCACTGGTAAAAATAAATAATTGAAATGGGTATATATTTTTTTTTGTTAAGTTGCCTAATAATTATGCACAGTAATAGTCACCTGCACACACAGATATCCCCCTAAAATAGCTAAAACTAAAAACAAACTAAAAACTACTTCCAAAAATATTCAGCTTTGATATTAATGAGTTTTGTGGGTTCATTGAGAACATGGTTGTTGTTCAATAATAAAATTAATCCTCAAAATTACAACTTGCCTAATAATTCTGCACTCCCTGTATATTAGGATATATCACTCTGCTATGGGTTACACCTAATATTACAGTACATAATACTACTCTAATACACAGCACATCCCACCTAACACATACCGAACTTCCGAAATGAATACATTCGAATACATACAATTTTTTTCGAATCCGAATTAATCTGAATTAATCCGAAACAAATGCATTCAAATGTATCCGAATTCTAATCCATCCAAAAATGAAATTCGAAAACATCCGAATCGATCGAAACAAATTTTTACACTGCGCACAAGTCTAGTTAAAAGTAAGTTGGAAAGTTGTCTAAAATTGCTTGCCCATCTGAATCATGAAAGTTTATTTTTTGACTAGACTTTCCCTTAATTGAATAGCAAAAAGTGTATTTGAAATAAACATTCAACTTTTAAATGCAATAAATGAATGAATGACATTAGTCGTCATTTGTTGTTTCTAATGAATGAAGAAAAGAATTTGACTATTCCTGCTATGTGCAAGTATCGAATAACGGTCGAGAGTGAAGTCATCTGACTGCAACGATAAGAAACTGCCTGTGCGACTGCAAACCATACAGGTAAAGACAGAGGTAAGAAGATATCCATCTATATCCATCACGAAAGGGGACTGCATAAGGAACAAATATCAGTGCAAAACCTTAACAGAATAAACGGCCTAATGGCCATACGTATATGACATTGCTTGTTTGATTTCCAGCTTGGGATTTCATCATTAAAGTGGTGTCTGAGATTCACTGGGAAATTGATATATCCTTACTGGCATATGAATTACTGGGATTTGAATCTGGACTGAGGATTGATTTTATAGTTGCATTTTTTCCGAAAAATATATTATGAACGTTTAATATGGACACTATGAAGTTTTAGATAATTGTCAATGAATTTGTTTTTGAGATTTGCTTCTGAATGAACTTGTGTATTTAAGAATGAATTTATAGCATTACTGATTAAAGGTAATTTTTCTATTTTAGAAACAATTCCGGTGTACTTAAACTTTTATTTCAATCTTTGTGGTATTCAAATATCTAATAGCTTTCAGCGCCCTCTCTACCATCAATTCTGTATTGTATATTTCTATCCCTATCTAGGAAGGAGCTGGGCCTTTTTCAGAGTGGCACATTGGGTATCTACATTTAACGCTTCGTTTTCCAAAATTTTCCTGCAGGATAATAAGAACTATGAATAGTTGGCTCATTAAATAATTTTCGCAAATCATAGCAAATCTAGAAGAAGTTTTCCTGCTCTCATTTTAATAAAACACATAAACATTGAATTCATGTTTTTTTCATATGTTCATGTCCATTTTTTTTGCAGGCTTAAGGGAGTCCCTCTGCAGAATAAAGTTACATAACTACATAAAAAGACCTTTAGTAAATGAGGGTAACCCCTTCTTTCTACTATACAGTTTAGGGAAAAACTTTTCTTTTTTTTTGATAGGCAGATGATGCAGCCAATAGGATGCACACCACCCCCACTTTGTAAGTCTATGATCTTGCATTTGTCTTCTAATGCATAAATCATGTTTTATACAACCTTGGCATTCTCTGGTATTATATAGATAGATGCATCATACTAAAGAATGAAATATAAAATCACTGACTTTACCATCACTTTAATATAGTATACTTTGCCCTACAGTATTGATGTCGGGTAGCACAGGTGCATTATTTCACTCAGATTATAGATTTCTATTAAGGTCTGCAATAAAATTCAAATAAGATAAGCGCAAAGCCCTAAGAGAGCAAAAATGATGCTCAAGTAGTTTTTCATTTAGTTATCTGCTATACAGTTTAAGGGGTCTATTTATCAAGCTCCGAACAGAGCTTGATGCTCCGTGTTTCTGGTGAGCCTTCTAAAGACCGCTGCTCCATAACCTGTCCGACTGCTCTGAGGTGGCGGCGGACAGACATTGCTGAAAATCAACCTGATCCAATACGATCAGGTTGATTGACACCCCCTGCTCATCTGTTTATAAAGCACTGTGTGTTTTGAGTGTACAACAGAAAGGGTTAAGACCAGGTATTCAAAAGCATTATATGTGAATGTGATATTTATGTCTGCGAGCAAGCATAACATTTTACGGACAGCTGTCTTGGTTAAACATTTTACTAAAAACTGTGTAACTTTACGATTGTGTGTAATTATTTGTGGAAGGCCAAGGGCAAATAAAGCATTGCATATTATCAATTGCTTCTAACTTGTACACATACAAGACTATAATGTCTGAAACAAGGGGGTGCTGTAATAATTTAAAGATGTGCTTGCATCCCCAGCAGGACCTTAGAACTACCACTGCTTATGGTACCAGCAATATAAATCCTGCCATGACTTTAAAGATGCACTTCATAAACTTCACAAAAACATTCATCATTTTGTTGCATACTGTGATAGACATTTTTCTTGCACAAACTCCAGCTAAGTATTATAAGTGTGAAGTTTTCACTGACTGAAAGTGTTTGAAGGCATTTGATCAAGAATAATTTTGCCATAAAATAAAAGTTTCACATCCAGCAAGTAGCTGAAGATATTTATTTTTTTCAAATAATTATTTATTGAGGTTTTGCGATATAAACAACGTACAGTGATCGCCTTGTAACATCAAGGACATATATAGCATTGCGTAAGATACATTAACATTTGTAGGGAAAAAGAAAACCACCACAATGCATAACAATAAATAGGCTACTTAAACCTCTTTTTTATAATAATATAGCTTAGTTGGCTGACTAATTGGGTAGCCACTTTTGGGCCGAATAGTTGTGAAAACTGAGAGATATATGGTAGTCAGGTGAGCAGTCACTTTTGGGCTCTTTAGTTAGATTTACTAGAAGATAGTCCCCACATCTCCAGGGAGAATAGTCTATGACCTTCTAATTCAAAGGTGACACAATGTGGGGAGTTAGTTCTTATGATGGCCATACTTAGACCATAGTATAAGGGGAAGGGGAAAGAAGTCAGCGGGTGAGCACCGCTCAAAATATAGGGGAAGATGAGGGGGAGGAGAAATATATAACACATGACTGCCCAGGTGACCTGCCGAGTAACTCTGGAAACTAACGGCTAGATTACGAGTTTTGCGCTATGAGTAAAAAAGCAGCGTTATGGGTCTAACCCTAACCCTAACACCCCCTAACTTAAATATAATTAAAATAAATCTAAATAAAACCTACTATCATTGCCTAAATAATTCCTATATAAAACTAAATACTTACCTATAAAATAAAACCTAAGCTAGCTACAATATAACTAATAGTTACATTGTATCTAGCTTAGGTGTTATTTTTATTTCACAGGCAAGTTTGTATTTATTTTAACTAGGTAGACTAGTTAGTAAATAGTTATTAACTATTTACTAACTACCTAGCTAAAATAAATACAAATTTACCTGTAAAATAAAACCTAACCTGAGTTACACTAACACCTAACCTTACACTACAATTAAATCAATTACATTAATTAAATACAATTACCAAAATTACAAAAAAAATGAACACTAAATTACACAAAATAAAAGGAGAAATGATCAGATATTTAAACTAATTACACCTAATCTAATAGCTCTATCAAAATAAAAAAGCCCCCCCCAAAATAAAAAAAACCCTAACCTAAACTAAACTACCAATAGCCCTTAAAAGGGCCTTTTGCAGGGCATTGCCCCAAAGAAATCAGCTCTTTTACCTGTAAAATAAAATACAAACAACCCCCCAACAGTAAAACCCACCACCCACACAACCAAACCCCCCAAATAAAATCCTAACTAAAAAAACCTAAGCTCCTCATTGCCCTGAAAAGGGCATTTGGATGGGCATTGCCCTTAAAAGGGCATTTAGCTCTTTTTCCGCCCAAAAGCCCTAATCTAAAAATAAAACCCACCAAATAAACCCTTTAAAAAGCCTAACACTAACCCCCGAAGATCCACTTACAGTTTTGAAGACCGGACATCCATCCTCAACGAAGCCGGGAGAAGTCTTTATCCAAGCCGGCAGAAGTGGTCCTCCAGACGGGCAGAAGTCTTCATCCAGACGGCATCTTCTATCTTCATCCATCCGGCGCGGAGTGGCTCCATCTTCAAGATATCCGGCGCGGAGCATCCTCTTCAATCGAAGTCTTCTCCCAGAATGAAGGTTCCTTTAAATGACGTCATTCAAGATGGCGTCCCTTGAATTCCGATTGGCTGATAGAATTCTATCAGCCAATCGGAATTAAAGGTGACAAATTCCTATTGGCTGATGCAATCAGCCAATAGGATTGAGCTTCAATCCTATTGGCTGATCCAATCAGCCAATAGGATTGAGCTTGCATTCTATTGGCTGTTCCAATCAGCCAATAGAATGCAAGCGCAATCCTATCTGCTGATTGCATCAGCCAATAGAATTTTTTCACCTTTAATTCCGATTGGCTGATAGAATTCTATCAGCCAATTGGAATTCAAGGGATGCCATCTTGGATGACGTCATTTAAAGGAACCTTCATTCTGGAAGAAGACTTCGAGATAGGCCTACAGCTCAGCTAGTAAATGTAAAGGAGCTGCATATGAACAATAGAACTATAGTTAATAAACTTACAGTATATACTATAAATGCTGGTATAGGATATAACAGGAGTATTGCGCATTACGCACTAACATGGAAATGAACGCTAATGTATATTGCGCCTATATGAAGCTCATTTTTAAAACCTAAAACTAACAGCAGTATATATAATCAAGCAGTATATAATAGCCTATTATCAAGCGTATAGTACAGATCTGTGTGCTGCAAACTTAACAAAGACTTATTAGGATCTGTTCTGGTTGCCATAAATCTATAACCTGACCGTTGAGGTAAGGCTCAAATTAATTATCTCCCAGCAATATGAGATGAAGTTAATGACAAAGAATTTTTGAGGGAGAGATGTTACATAAGTACTTGTATTATAATACAAGGTTTTACAACGTAATCTGTGCAAGCTGACAGCCTGTCTAGTAAATATTTAATAATAATATCTATACATGTAAGTTACAATATATGGTTCTTGTAGGAAAGGAGCTAATAGGGATCAGGTTATATACAGGTGCAAACCAGCTCTAATAACTACACTTAATGAGGCACATTAAGACACGTATAGAATATATAGGGGTGGGAGTGCCTTGGAGTGCTATAGCGACAAATTATGTTTAAAGTAATAGCTGAGGAGTCTGTTCTCCAGGACACTACAAGTTAGGCCATATGTTATAGATAAAACAGAGTCTGAGACTTAAAACATTAATGTTATCATAAAGGACCCAAATACCCATAGTAAAGCATCTTGTAGGACAAATATGGCTATGGGTGCAGAGCCTCATTGTCATTAATGATACATAAAATGTCCAATTAATGATCCCAGTGTCGGCTTGAAGGAAGTAAAAGTTTTAGTTATTGACTCTTTAGCCAACTCCGGTTCTGTGATGAGGCCATATGGGGACATCAGCAGAGGCCAGGATATAAAATAAATGATCGTGTCTGGTAAGTGGCTCTTGATATGGTGGATCAAGCCAAGCTATGGGGATCTGCAAATTAATAGAGGATCTGTAAGAGTATTGCTCTTCCATTGATCCTAAAGCATCCAGGGCTTCTCCGTTTGTGAGCTGGAGGGGCTTGTGGGGAAGCTGAAGATAATTTAATAACGTATAATACAACTATGTTCAGCAGGAAGCAAAATTCTTTTCATACTCACTATAGAACCATTCAATTAAGTACGTTTAAGTATAACACAATAGTTTATATTTTAATGTTAATTACCCCGTAAATTTAGGGACAGATTAAGAGTAGCAGGCTAACAGTTTTGCGCAAGCAATATTGGGTTTATTACGGCTGTTTGTGCACGTCGGATGTAGCATGTGTATTATAAGTTGAAAGTAAATGCATTCGCTCAAGTGGAATAGAATTTCTGGTTAGCATGAGCTCCGAGCTCTGGTTAACTCTTACGCTTGAATAAAAAGTTGCATAAAAAACATTACAAAATACATTTAAAGTGCAGTATTACTCATAATAGTACTATCTAATAAAATTATTTTAAAACATTTCCAATAAAAAGTTATAAAGGCTCAAGGATATGAGGTCTCAGTTGTTAGAAAAAGAAGGCTGCGAAGGGCTTTAACAAGAAATATATACATAGACATGTCTAAATATGTATATGTATGTGTGTGTATATATATATATATATATATGTGTGTGTATGTGTATGTATATTATGTATATAAGTATTTATAGACATATATATATATATATATATATATATATATATATATATACATATATACGCACACATATAAACACATAAATACATATGTACACACACACACATATATATATATATATATATATATATATATATATATATATATATATATATATATACAGTGTGTTGGAGAAAACATAGAAAATCATTTTAATGCAATATTTATATTTAATAAAGTGTTTAACTGTGTATGCACTGTAAATATTTCACATTCCAATGTTTTAAAAAAAAGTCATTCCTTTATATCTGTATATATCTATAACTATAAATAATTAAATATATATATATATATATATATATATTACCAAAATAACATCAGGATTATATAAAAATATGTATTTAACAATAATTAGACCATAATACCTCTTGAAATTGTGATTTGCCCAAGCTTGTAACAATCTAAACAGTGATTGTAGAACAAACAAATTTACATCTGCACCTAATTGGCCACTGCAAAGATAACCAAGAATAGGTATTTCCATCAGGCATTTGATATCAATTGTGCTAAAAAAAGGACACAAATTATTTTAATACATTATTTTGCAATGCAATTTTTTCTTAATTGCTGATATGAAATGAGTGTAATGCTTCTTTAAAATTTCTCATGCTATCGCTCCACAACCTTTGTCAACCAAAATACAGAAATACTGCATTTTAAAGGTTATAAGAATTGCTTTACTCTACCTGTCTATACTTTTATTACTTCTCTTAAAACTTTCAAAGTCTGATAGTTTCTCATTTTTACAATCACGTTATGTTTGTCATTTGTGTGTATTTTATATTTACAAACTTACCCTCTTGCAACCTCTGAGCAAACTGAAACCTAGACTCCATTTAATGGCAAGGTTTTTGTGTGAACTAACATAATCTGATAAGCCATTTTCAAAGTTGGACTGAATTAAACCAATTGGGCTCAATTTAGCAAGCAATCAATCTTCAATCCTTCTGTGTCTGCTCGTCAAAATGTGTGCATAATTCAGGTATAAGATTTATCAAGGTATGCACCCTATTCAAAACAATCACGATTTATATTCATGTCTGATCAATTTCACATATTTTCCGCCCGTATTAAGCAAATCCGATTAAGTTCTACAATGTATTTCACTGTATAGTCTGGCGGTCACGTCTAAAAGTCTGCCCGGATAGAAACATTTTTTTCTGCACCTGCTTTGTCACAAACTCTATACAAAATAGTAGTCTGAAAATAGTCTGGAATCTGAATGAAAGCAATCTAACAAGAACCTTTTATGTATAACCAGTGTATAATTAATGCATATTGCAAATATGTCTACAATCAAACACAACTGAAAATAATAGACATTCAGGAAGTCAGAATATATATAATTAGGGAGATAGAAATAAATTGTTCGTTTTATATGTTCTTGGCGATGGACGTATTACTATTTACCAATGCAGCAACCCTTTTCCTTAGAAGGCCCCATAGACAATGGCTTACTTTACAGCAAAGGGAAGAGGCTAACTGACAAACACAGTACATAAAGGTGCCAAGATTGTTTTTACCCATTGTGGTTCTGAACAGACATTGAGATATTGCATAAAAAAACTACAGCCTGTGTTAGATGCCATGTACACAATGTTTAGGGGTCATGTTTTTCTCCCTGACACACCCAAGCAAGGCCGGACTTGGAAACCAGAGCGGCCCCTGAAATGTTAGAAGACCGGCTCCAGTCCCTCCTTCTGGCCCAAGCTCCCCTACCTTGCCTAGGGCAATTTTTCTCCAGAAAAGGCTCCATGCCCTCATTAGGAGCAGTCCTCTACCACTTTTCTGCTGCCACAAGCCCCCACACTTTAGTCAGGAGCAGAGCGGCCTTGAAGAAATGTGCTACACATGCACACAAAGCTTGCTCCATGATGGCAGCCAACCCGCCCCGCTGGGAAAAGTCCCGGTATTTGACTCCAATGTCAACATCTGCTGTTATAGTTTTAAATTGATGGTGCAGAATAAAAGAGTGTTTAAGCAACCTGATCATACTCTTGCCGCTATTATTTAGTGATAGTGTATTTATTATACATAGCGTACTAAATAATAAAAGCTCCTGTTGGCTGATCACTAAATTCAGCCACCACAGAGTCTGTGATACTAACCACTACACTTGTACTTTAATAACAAGAATCAATGTTAGAGCCCATTATCACCAAATGCCATTCACCAGATCCCCAATCACATGTAAACATAATGGAGCAGCTGCCAATATTCCACCCTATTGTCCCTATGATCACATTCTAATCTTTGCACCCCTCTTCCCAAACAAAAATTACTTTATATCAAAACCTGTCAAACACACAGAGCATGGCTGATCATCTAAGGAGCTCTGTATATTCTCTCACAGCAAGTTATGACCTTGCAGGTGATGTGTGAGATTCAAGCTGTCTTCTGAGATATAGTTTGAAACTAAACTGTCTGCTTCACTCCTGAGCAAGTTCTACTGTCAATATCACTGCAACTACTTCAAGAGCTAGCTCTGTTTCTTCAATAGGAATTTCCTCCAATCTACCTTCTCTTATCAATTCCTTCTTAGCTGACATGTGACAAATTGTGGAAAGAGAAATGTTTCTGATTATGTGTAAGTATCACAGCACTTACATAACATCAATGTCAGTGGATCCTATTTCAGTCCATCAAAATTCCTTTATAAAGTACATCACACGGATTCTCTAGGGTATTTTAATTTGATACCATTCCAGTCCATTATAAAACTATTAATAAAATCTAGTTATCATCAGAATTTGCCAGTGGCTTTGAAAATCATTGTCCTTAATCATACACGGCATTGAGTAAGCTTTGTGGACACTTTTTGGACTTTAATAATCCAACATCTGTGACCTTTTGAAAGCTGATTATGACCTGTTTTAGGCAACATTTCTTGGCTGTTTGCATGCTCTTGTTACCTGATAAAGAGATCCATATGCTCGTTTCACATGTTAATAAATATAATCTTGTCCTATCTCAAATCACACTTATTAGACTTGTACGCAACTAAAATAAAGATTGCAATGATTTCATTATTTTAAAAAGAAATAGTTATTGAATTACAAAAAAATATATAATATTTTTAGTTGGACATGGCATGAATTGAAAATGTTGTTTCTGCTGAAAAAACTGTTGGTTCAAACATATTAGTTAATACCCGTACTGAATGTAATAGATGTATTGTTTTACTTTATCTATGGCCATGTTTGCTTCAGTGCCAGTCTGTAAAAATTCCAGCAGTTCTTCTAATGGATTAGAACATCTTAGAAAAGAGAGCCAAAGATAACTTGACTTGAAATTTCATGGAAGGTTTTTAAAAAATGGGAGCAAGCCATACAATGTAACACATATACTTACTATTATCTGCCTGTCCCAGCTCTCTGCACATACAACTATACATACAAGTTAAATTTGTATTATTCAGATAGTTGTTTCACTTCTATTATCAAATGCACTTTGGTCTCTTGGTATCATCTGTTAAAAAAGTGTAAATAACAGAGAAGGGGTTTAGAGACAGTGACCTACAGCTCTGTGCAAAATCCCACAACCTTACAAAGTATCTGTCAATCCTTTATTTAGTATTTACCTATTTTCTCCACATTCAGAGTTCCTAATGATTTTGCATATTGCTGGACTGTCATGGGTTGGGAGCTCTACCCTGTTTCCCCTTTCACTGCTCTGCCAACAGAACACCAGTGGCAGTAGAGTCAAGTCTTCCTCACAAAGCATAGACCTCTCAGTACTGGTAGGCACTCAGCAAAAGTAGGAAGCTATAGCACAGCCTCACACAGCCAGTTTGATTGCCTGTGTGCAGCTATTAAGGAAGGGATAAAGAATGTGATGGCTGCTAATGATGCTCAAATTCTGTCCATTTTGGTGTCCTTGATTTTCAATTGGCAATATGAAAAGATTGGAAAATACCCATATATTAGTTAGTAGGGTGCATATTATTTATTCAATGTAACAATGTAACAGTCATTTTGTACATGGGAAATAACAACTGAAATATTGCTAAAGCCTTAAAGTGAATGCATGGCAACTTGTCTCAAATGCACATAAGGGTTATGGCTCTGAGAAATGTGTGGGGAGATGAGTCTGCAAGGAGGAGTTTAGGCTTACCTTATAAAAGCTGAACAGGAAACATAGAAACATAGAAACATAGAATTTGACGGTAGATAAGAACCAAAAAGGCCCATCAAGTCTACCCATATTACATGTTACTTTTTCCTTAGGATAGCCTTATGCATGTCCCAGGCATTTTTAAATTCCTTTACAGTCTTTGTGTTTACCACCTCAAATGGAAGTTTATTCCATGAATCCACCACCCTTTCTGTAAAAAAATGCTTCCTCAAATTTCTCCTGAATCTACTACCCTCTAACTTTAGATTGTGACCCCTTGTTTTGGCATTTATTTTTTTGTGAAAAATGCTTTCAGCTTCTATTTTATTAAGTCCCTTCATATATTTGAAGGTTTCTATCATGTCACCTCTTTCCCTTCTATCCTCTAAACTATACATATTTAGATCATAGAGTCTTTCTTTGTATGTTTTATATTTTAGACCATGTACCATTTTAGTAGCCCTCCTTTGGACAGCTTCTAGTTTATTTATATCTGTCTTAAGATATGGTCTCCAGAACTGTACACAGTATTCCATATTTGGTCTAACTAATGATCTGTAAAGTGGCATAAGAACCTTGCTATTTCTGCTAATAAAACCTCTTCCAATGCAACCAAGCATTTGACTGGCCTTGCTGGCTGCACTGCGGCATTGTGTACCAAATTTTAAATCATCTGAAATAATAATGACCCGAAGAAAGAGGAAGTTCAATCCCTCTTTCTGCCTGGATCCTGGAAGATTTCCTTCCCTTCCTGCCATGTTTTTGTAATCGGCAATCGTTAGTCTGAATCATCACTATGGTTGTTAAGTAGGTGTCTGAAGCTTGACAAGGGTTACACAACCCATTCTGTGAGTCCAAGGGTGGTAATTATCAGCTCCCCAGGTGTTCAACTAGCTGTGCGACTAGTTGACCCTGGTCCTACCTGTCCAGAGTGGTGATTCTGGTTAGTCCGGGCCTGAGGTGCAGGATGAAAAGAAGTTGAGTGAAGGCTAATTCTGGGCAGGGGAGTAGTCCTCAGATGCCTAGGGGGGTTCCCTGCCTGTGTTTACGTGCTGCCGAGAACTCCCCATATCATCAGTTGCGGGTTGCTAAGCTCCACTCATCTCCTGCATCTCGGGTGCAGCCAATCTTTTGTTCAGGGTTACTGTTATAGATCTAGTATCCAATTGCCTCCCCCTAAGATATTTTGTTGATTTTGTTGCCGTTTATGTTCTTGCGTTCTACAATAAATTCAACCTTCGGGTCTTATACCCATTCCTTTCTATGACCGGTCATTATTGAGTCAATTGTAAGTTTAATTTAACATCTTAAGTACAGCATTGCTTTCAACTTGTAATACCAGCATGCATTGGTGTGCACTGGTATTACTCAATAGAACGTAAATGTTGCTTGCATGCAAGTGATATTAAGCGCTCCAAAGAAAGGGATTCCCAGGCGCCAACTGACGGAGGCTAGGTGTGGATAAATGGGGAATTTATTGATACAATAAGCTGTAATAATACAATAAGCTGCAATAAATACAATATAATCTCATGGATCCATGATTAAGTAACAATACAATATAAGATAGATTAAAATAAACAATAAAACAATAAAACAATGTAAAGAATCTAAAAGCAATAAGAGAATGGTGTACTACGTGTAATAGTTCACAGAGCAATGTCCTCAAAAATGGTTAACTGAAGTTGATTATCCACTCGGGTGGATGATGGGGGTGAGATCCAAAAATAAAACTTCAAAATAATGGCAAACC
Source organism: Bombina bombina (assembly GCF_027579735.1). NCBI lineage: Eukaryota > Metazoa > Chordata > Amphibia > Anura > Bombinatoridae > Bombina > Bombina bombina. The sequence goes on from NC_069499.1 coordinate 793,865,714, forward strand.
AATGTGTGTCCTAGGTGGAAGAAATCCTAGTGATCCAAATACAACAAGTGGAAAGGTGTCCAAAAAATGCTTTTTCCACAGGTATTGTTTGCGTTTTTTTCCCATATTTGAAGTGAATCCCTCGCACTAAGGAGACACTTGTCTCAAGCCTCACACAACGCTAGACATTTAACACTTGGATTACTTTGCTTTTTAGCTAACTATTTTTGTGCACAGATTTTTCACCAATTTAAGACAATCCACTATATATAGACTATCATTTATACTTCCTTTTACACACTTTGGATTTTTACCAACTACTGTTTATCATCATTTTTTTGCACAGTTCACTTTTGCAATATTTGGATTTTTTATCAATATCATTTTTTGAACATTTTTTTGAACACATATTTTTCAGCACTTTATTTTGGAGCATTATATTTTTTAAGCAATATAATTTTTCTTTTTTGGACACCTTTCCACTTGTTGTATTTGGATCACTAGGATTTCTTCCACCTAGGACACACATTGGTTTGCCATTATTTTGAAGTTTTATTTTTGGATCTCACCCCCATCATCCACCCGAGTGGATAATCAACTTCAGTTAACCATTTTTGAGGACATTGCTCTGTGAACTATTACACGCAGTACACTATTCTCTTATTGCTTTTAGATTCTTTACATTGTTTTATTGTTTTATTGTTTATTTTAATCTATCTTATATTGTATTGTTACTTAATCATGGATCCATGAGATTATATTGTATTTATTGCATCTTATTGTATTGTTACAGCTTATTGTATCAATAAATTCCCCATTTATCCACACCTAGCCTCCGTCAGTTGGCGCCTGGGAATCCCTTTCTTTGTAGTTCATTTTTGGTGAGAGCTAGGTTTCACCTTCTCCAGGCTTATAGGTGTTCGTTGGCGCTTCGAGTAGAAACACTGTTTATAACTGATATTAAGCGCTCCACTTGTAATCTAGCCCTTAATCCCTTAAGTAAATCTGTAATATTTAGCTTTTTAGGCATGTATTTTATTGACTCAATTTCCTAACCAAATGATTCTTAAGACAGTTTCAGTTTGTGGACAGTCCAGAATGTTTGCGATGTGACAGTCTATATGGCAGCTTAAAGTTAAAGAGACATTGTACTGTAAAATGTATTTCCCCTTCATGTGTTCCAAATGTCTTGTTATACTTAGTGCAGGGTATTAAATGTATAGGGAGTTGTTCCTTCTTGCTTATATTTGTATTTGAAGTAGCTGGTTTTGCTCTCAAGGATGGGTCCATATAAATGGTCTGATCATGCAGAAAGAGCCTAATATCTAGATATTGGATGCTAATTATGGCAGAGAGGTTAATGAAAGTTATTGTTCTCCAGCTTTTCTACATACAATACATCTGTATTCATATTTTTAGTATAGGTGGAGATACAATTTACAAAAGCATCTATTTCAAACAGGGTCGGCTCCAGAACGAATGAAATGGGGGGGGCATTTTTTCACAAGGGGGCACACATTTACAAAGCATGTATGAGAGTCAAAATAATAGCAGACCTACATATTCTGCAGGAAATTGTAGCTTCTGGCTGGCTAATCCTTCACTATTAACATTTGGAGAATATGTGCTAAATCACTAGGTAAAAGAATGAAGTCTAAATCCTATGCAGTGCACTAAAACACAGCCATTGAACTTGAGACCCCAGTGCAATAGCTCCTTAAAAACAATTCACCCCTTAATCACCATGATCCAAAACCCTTAAACTCATTCTCAAATATCAATAATGTCCCCTAAACAGCCATGCACCCCAAACCTCCCAATGCAATTAACCCCTTTGTTTGTAATAGCAGTGAGGATACTAGGTTTTCAGGTACTGTTAATTTTGTAGATTATATTTAGCTATACCTGTTTCACAATAACTAACGGATATCAGGCTACTTAATACAACCTATGAACTGTGAACCTATAAGAATATGATTGTATCATATAAATATGTCTATAAATGGCTGACGGCTTCTATCACGCCTCAAAAGTGCACTGTGATCTTAGGCCTGGCCTAAGATCACGGTGCACTTTTGAGGCATCAATAGAAACCGGTAGCCATTTATAGACTTATATTTATATGATACAATCATATTCTTATCATGGTCTATTGTTTAAGAAAATGAGTAACTCACGATAGTTAGGTAAAATTAATAGGGTTAAAGACAAGTCCAAAAAGTCTCTATTTTCCAATTCCAAATTAGAGGTTAAGACACAGAGCTCCTTGCAGATGCATGATGCAACCTCATAGTTCGGCAGCTAACTCAGCCCCCAGCATGCAGCATTATATAACAATTCATTATTTTATATATTATTTTTAAAGTGTATGATCATATCAATATTTTTTGAGGCGGCACAGCATTCCATTTGTGTGGGCATTGCCCCCCAATGCCCCCCTTGGAGCCGACCCTGATTTCAAATATCAAAATAAATACACTCCAGCAGGTAAAATGGACATTTGGAACACGTTTTAGAGTACAATGTCCCCTTAAGGGGGTTTAGATGAGGAAAGGTGGCTGTTAGGAAAATTGAGTCAGATATTAGTTATAATAGCAGTGGGAATGAAAATGGTTAATTTTACTAGGAGGGATGTGGACATCACAGTTAGGGTTATTTGTGCTTGCTGATTGGGTAAGCTATTAGGCGTAATTTTGGAGGGAGGGTTTCTTGTTAGAGCTAATAATAGTGGGAAGGGCAGATGAGCTATGATAAAATTGAGGTGGGAGATAATTCTGCAGAAAATAATTTATTATCTTCCTAAAAATAGGTGTGAGACAGCTAAATTAGTTGTTCAACTGTTAATCAGCTGATCTGTCTTTAGTATACACACATTTAAATTAAACATGAAAACACTACAGTGATTTGTATTGAGTCAATAAAAGGGACAGTCAAGTCAAAATTAAACTTTCATGATTCAGATAGGGCAAGCAATGTTAAACAACTTTCCAATTTATTTTTTAGCATCAAATTTTCTTTGTTTTCTTTGTATTATTTGTTAAAGCTAAACCTAGGTAGGCTCATATGCTAATTTCTAAGCCTTTGAAGGCCACCTCTTATCTCAATGCATTTGACAGTTTTTCACAGTTAGACATTGCTAGTTCATGTGTGTCATATAGGTAACATTGTGTTCACTCCCATGGGTTATTTAGCACTGATTTGCTTAATTGCATGTCTGTCAAAAGAACTGAGTCTGCAGAGGCTTTGACACAAGGTAGTCACAGAAGTAAAAAGTGTATTATTATAACTGTGTTCGTTATGCAAAACTGGGGAATGGGTAATAAAGGGATTATCTATCTTTTTAAATAATAAGAATTCTGGTGTAGACTGTCCCTTTAAGCATTTTATGTTATAGCACTTATTAAGTGGAATTAACAAAAAAGATACAGTCTACACCAGAGTTTTTATTATTTAAAAAAAATAGATAGATGCAGCTGATTATGTCTGATCATGGTCATTCACAGTTACAATTTCTATTTGTCATTACTTGGAAAAAATGCTATAACATACTAAATCTCTTTATGAGCTCCTCTGTGACAAACATATTATGTTTTTGACTCATATTTAAACCTGTCATACTGTATTGAAGACACATGTTTGACAATAACACTAGAACTATCTATATACTGTTTCCTGTGTTGTAGGGCAGCATTATACATATACTAGATGCATTAAAAGATTAGATTAACTAATATATATTTTATTAAATTATCTGACTGGCAGGATTTTTGACACCTGGTTTACAATTCAAATATTAAAAATAAAATACTAGTATTGAATCAAAAAAATATTTGAAACACTTACTAGCTTGTCTATTATTTTGTAAAAAAAAACAAACTATCTTTATAAATGCTAAAGTCAATTTCTTACAATTTATATTATATGTCTCCATTAAATCAGTATTAGAAGTTTATCTAAAGTAAATAATTTGAAGAATAAAGAAAATATTTTTCTTGAAGGGATAATTTCCCTGCAAACTATAATTTTGTACCAGCAAACTATCCAGTAGTTATTAGGATTCCAGTAGTTCTGCTCAGCTCATCGTAATTCTTATAGTTACATACTTCAGTATCATAGCAGTGGGGTTCCTGCTCTATTTATCTTTCAAAAAGACAGCTAGAATTTTATGTTGCACTAATGTATTTAACCCTTAGCTCTTTTCCTCAGGCAACAAAAAATGTGTAAGCTGCAATTCTGTGGCGTTCAAAAGTCAAGGAAGTTGACCTATTAGTAATGACTTTTAAAAATGTTGTGCGAAGCATTGACATTGACGGATCTGTTAGTTATCGTAAATGAGAAGATTTCACACCTACAACATGCAATGTACATTTGTTTTGTACAACAGCTTGACTATGGGTAGCCCTGGAAAATATATTACGGACATGCACACCAATTTCACCGTTTAATGAGCCTAAAAGACCTCTACGAGGAAAACTGAAAAGCAAAAAATACATGTATTGATGTATGAATTGACATCCATTCACCCAAAACGCTTTGTGTTCACATTGATGCTCAAAATCACCTGCTCTATGGAGAATTGGTTTTATGTCGCACATGAATGAATGCAGGCGGTACAGTCTTTCATTTTCTAAATGAAAATGAATGCACAAGGAGGATTAAACTTTCTAGCAGCTTCTGAGTTGAAATACGGACACAAATATTTGTTTTATTGTGGGCTGCAGGGAAAATACACAGGAGCTGAAGAGAACATGGTTTTGTGTAACAAGCATGTTACATTTTATTTAATCAGTGTTTCCTATTCATTTCTATAGATGGATTGCAGTGACATCTGGTATATTATTAACAAATGAATCAGTAGACGCAGGAGAGCAGCATGATAGCTTCACTAGAAAAAGCTAAAAGAAATTCTTTACCCTGATTTAATGTAAAAGGTCAAAGAAAATCATTTCTGTGACATAATGAAGGATATGTGTAGAGGGTCACATAATGTTAAATGATAAATAATCATTAGACACAGCAGATTTAAATACATTTTTTTTCCCTTTTGTTAAGAATTGTTTTGCTTATGTCTCAAGAAGGTATATTTTATAGTATGGCCTGAAGTAATTGCTATAAGCAATTGAAAGTTCAGGGCAGTTGTAAAAACGCAAATGGAATGGAATGCTAACAATATTTTCAGTATTTGTAAAAAAAAAAAAAAAAGAAAAAAAAGAAATGCAATTACTTCATACAATTATGTTGTGCTCAAAAAGATTTCTCAAATAACTTTATTGTTCAGAGTTATACGTAATATGATGGATAAACAGTATTCATAGAACTTAAATAACTAATAATTAACTCTCACCTAGATTACGAGTTTTGCGCTAAACAGGGTGCGAAACTAACGCCAAAAAATGTGCGTTATTGCACTCTCCATAGCGCTACCATTATGAGTTACTGAAAAGCCTCCTTGTGCTGTGAGTTATTGTGCATTAAGCTCCTTACCGCACAAAAGCCAAGGGCTGAGTTTACGTGCTCGTGCATGCTTTCCCCCATAGACATCAATGGGGAGAGATTGCGAAATGGAGATCGCCGTAATGCAACCCCATTGATGTCTATGGGGAAAAGAAAGTTATGTTTAAACCTAACACCCTAACATAAACCCCAAGTCTAAACACCCCTATTCCGCCGCTACCCAACACTAATAAAAGTTTTTAACCCCTAATCCACCGCTCGCCAACATCGCTGACACTAATAAAAATTATTAACCCCTATTCCACCACTCCCCGACATCGCTGACACTACTAAAAATGATTAACCCCTATTCTGCCGCTCCCCGACATTGCCAACACTAATACAAGTTATTAACCCCTAAACTACTGGCCCCCACATCGCCAACACTATAATAAAGTATTAACCCCTAAACCTCCAGCCCCCCGCATCGTAACCACTAAACTAAACCTATTAACCCCTAAACCGCCGGTTCCCCACATTGCAAAACATTAAATTAAACTATTAACCCCTAAACCTAACACCCCCTAACTTTAAATTAAAATTACAATATAGCTATCTTAAAATAAATAAAAACTTACTTGTGAAATAAAAAAATCATAAATATTCTAATAAAATAAAAAAAAACTACCAATTAAAAAATCTAAATTACAAATTTAAAAAACCTAACACTACGAAAAAATGTAAAAAATCTAAAATTACAAAAATTAATAAACACTAAATTACAAAAAATAAAAACTATAAAATTACAAAAAATAAACGAAATTATCAAAAATAAAAACAATTATACCTAATCTAATAGCCTTATAAAAATAAAAAAGCCCCCCAAAATAAAAACACACCCTAACCTAAAATTAACTACCAATAGCCCTTAAAAGGGCCTTTTGTAGGGCATTTCCCTAAGTTAAACAGCTCTTTTACATTAAAAAAATTACTAAGTCCCCCTTGAAAGTTACCCCCCCACCCAACCAACCCCCCAAAATAAAAAACATAACTCTAAAAAATTCTAAGCTACCCATTGCCCCTAAAGGGGCATTTGTATGGGAATTGCACTTAAAAGGTCATTCAGCTCTTTTACTGCCCTTACAATTAACCAAAGCCCTAATCTAAAAAAAAAAAAAACACCAAAAAAAATGGAAAAAAAAAAACTAACACAATCCCATAAAATCTACTCACAGTTCCTGAAGTCCGTACATCCATCTTCATCCAGGCGACGAGAAGTCTTCATCCAGTCGGCAACACCTTCATCCATCTCGGGGACGTCTTCTATCTTCTTCCCTTTTAGGGGGGGATTTAGTAATTTTTAAGGTAAAAGAGCTATTAGGTTTAGGGGTTAATAGATTAATTTAGTGTTTTGCGATGTGGGGGGCCGTCTGTTTAGGGGTAATAGGTTTAGTTTAGTAGTTACGATGTGGGGGCCTGGAGGTTTAGGGGTTAATACTTTATTATAGTGTTGGTGATGTGGGGGCCAGCAGTTTAGGGGTTAATAGGTTTATTTAGGTGTCGGCGAAGTTGGGGAGCGGCGGATAAGGGGTTAATAACTTTTATTAGTGTCAGCTATTTAGGGGTTAATAGGTTTATTTAGTGTTGGCGATGTCAGGGGCGGCGTATTAGGGTTTAATAGGTTTATTTAATAGTTGTGATGTGGGTGGGAGGCAGAATAGGGGTTAATAAGCTTAATATAGTGTTTGCGATGCGGGAGGGCGGAGGTTTAGGGTTAATAATAATGAGTGTTAGTGTACTTTGTAACAGTTTAGTTATGAGTTTTGCAAAACATTTTTGTTTCGCAAAATCCATAACTACTGCTCTCAGATGGCGGCATGGATTGTGTCTGTATAGGCTGTAAGGCTGTAATGCAAGTATTTTAGCCGGACTGCACAACCTGTAATACAGCGCTATGGAAAATCCCACACTCAAACGTCATTATTTTGAGTGTGGAATTGTGATATACCTTTAAGGTATATCCCCACCCAGGTAACTGATCCTCCCTATTTAAGGGAGCCAAAGGTAATTATTCCTTGCCTGAAAATTGAAGTATTTATTGCTTGACGTTTGTCCTGTAGAGATCAGGATCTTATGCTTTCAGGTCGTAACCTAAAGAAAGATCTGCAGCTTTCCTTCTTTTGTAACCAACCAAATCTTGTTCGTGTTTATAGTATTTTGACTCTCTCACTCTTAACTTACGTTTACTCTGCAAGAGTTACTTTTCCTCTGAGCCTCTTGTGCAATATCACGGAGCAAGCTGGATCTACTTCCACAGCGTTCCCGGAAGAAAGTCGCACTCACAAACCGCAGCACGGAGGTCTCTAGTCGGACTTGTAGGAAATCGGAGGATCTCTAACTGAACTGTATAACTCCTTACCGGGTAATGTACTTGCTTATTACATAACAGTTACATTAATCGTAGGTATTATCTGAGCTACTTTGATACATAACGGTTTATTGTTAACATTATGGATTCAACCAACTTGTACTCCTACAAAAGGGGAGTTAACCGTTTGTGTGAACCTTATATATTTTATGTGAGAGTGTGTGAGTGTGTGAAGACCGGAATATACTTTCATATTGGAACTTTATAAGTGACAATACTTTCTCCTGTTTTCTGCAACCAACTAGAAGATCTCTGATATTTCAAAGTTACAAATCTTTATTCTAACCTTATTTTGGACTTTGTAACTTTATTTGCAGTTCATAATAAGTGTAGACCTCAATATATCAGTAACTGACTCACTAGTGTCAGAAAAGGTAACACAAACCTTTGCTGCCTGGTTTGAACATTTAAAGAGCAACACATCACCTATTTTACAAAGATTACTTGGTTTCTGGGATACAACCTTTTCATACGGGTCATCACAGGAATGGATCATGCGTTACAGGCTAAAATGCTTGCGGTATAGCTATACCGCCGCGACTCGTAAAATGCGTTCCTGGCCATTCCAGCGTAATGGCCAATTTTTCAACGTTAAAAGCTGTACCGCAAAACTCGTAATCTAGCCGTTTGACATTTAAATTTCAGAAGTAAAATTTATTTTGACATAAAAAGTGTATCCTAATGGTTATCTATTTCATGTAATAAAGGGTTATTAAAAAAAATGTATCTGCACATATTGGTGTCTGATGACTTCTTTGGTAGAATACTACACCAAACTCCATCTAAGACATTTAGGAAAGCTCAGAATCTGAATGACTCTTTAGTGAGTAGACATTTTGATCGGATGGTAAAAAGGAAACCATTATTTAGAGGATCAGTAGCATGTGGTTCATGTTCAGTTTGCCAATATATGGTTAAAAATGTGATCTATTGTATCACCTGTGATTGCCATATATATCACATAGGTATGTCCACATGACACCTCTTGTCACGCCATTTCAAAGAAAGTCATAATCAAAACACCAAGGGCCTCAAATTTTGGGGCATAAGAAGGATATTGGGTGATTGGAGAGGTAGAGATCTTAACAAAAAACTTTTAAGAACAGAAGCAGAACTCATTTTTCTTTTCAAAACTTTAGAACCATTGGGTTTAAATGTTGCATTAGATCTTAATTTCATTATGGAATAATCATCTATGAAGGAAGACTAAGAATCACATTATCAAATTTAATCATTTAGTTCACTTTATCAGGATATCTGTGAGTGTTATTAAATAATATATATATATATATATATATAGATATATATATTATTTATACATGATAAGACCATAGGGTTCATTATATATGAAACTGGTTGCATCAATTTTAATTACTATAAATTACAATTCTCTCTGGGTAAAACAACCCCCTTTTCCTGATTAACAGAACATCTGAGAACAAAGGAATTGCTATCAAAGATTTCCTGCCTAAGGTGTGAAGTTAAAGTTCCTATCAAATCACAAGCCAGAATGTCCCAATTACCCATTTCAAAGGCCTGGGTAAAGAATTTTTCCTTTTCTAAAAAAAAACAGTTGCTCCATCTGCAAGAATAAGGGAATATACAGGCTTGCTCAGAGGATACAGCTGTCCTCATCCAAGTGCTAAATTACCCCTGCTGTGTTGGATACATATCTGCACTAAGCCAAGCAGAAACACATATTGTATTGTAACTGAAATTCATTTTTAAAATACAAACCTGTGTAATTTTCAATCTTGTATAAAAATGTATATGTCCATGGATCTGATAAATGCATTTCAGATTTGTAATACATTTAAGGCATCTAATAAGTACATATATAATTGGTGTTTTAAATAATATCATACGTTTTATACACCCAGCAAGAGATATACAGATATGAAAAATTTATATGGGATAGTGATATTAAGATGATAACTGAGATATTAATTAGATCCATGCTAAAAGTATTAAAATCCTTTTAAATACCCATATATTTTAAATGTATAAGAATTACTTTGTATTATGAGAAATATATCATATCTAGTCTTGAAATGCTCAGGGTGAATGGTATGATGTGGTGCAATACACATGGAACATGTGACTTATTAATAGTAGAAAATATAATACATTGTAAAAATATATATGAATCTATATTAAACTGTAGCCACATTGATGTTAAAACTGCATTTCTGGGTGTCTGCTGCCACCTATAGATCAGAGATGGTATCGCAGCCAAGGGATAAATGGCTACTCAGGGAGGCGTCTCCCAAATAACCAAGAGATGTCCAGCTCAAGGGGCCTATCACAAGTCAAGCTTCCATGGCGCATTTCCAATTTCACCAATGATTAGAATAAAAAGGGGTGGGGTATATCAGGTGATATAACTCCAGGCAAGAGAAAAAAAAAGGTCTCTGCTGCTGAATTTTGACTGATAACTTTGCTGCCATTTGGGGACAAATTCACTATAAGCAAATCTGGGCCTAATTTTTATCCATCTTGCAAAATTACCTCTTTTAATTTATGAGGTGAAATTGGTCTTATTGGAGAAACTCTGGAAGCTGAAAATTGATTTAGTTATTTGGGTAAAGTATAAGAACATGTAAATTTAATATTTCAATCAAAGACATTCACTAAGGCTATAGTTAAATTGCAGCTAATAATTTAAAAAGCATATTTTGGCCTAGATTTAGAGTTCGGCGGTAGCCGTCAAAACCAGCGTTAGAGGCTCCTAACGCTGGTTTTGGCCGCCCGCTGGTATTCGGAGTCAGTGATTAAAGGGTCTAACGCTCACTTTGCAGCCGCGACTTTTCCATACCGCAGATCCCCCTACGCCATTTGCGTATCCTATCTTTTCAATGGGATCTTTCTAACGCTGGTATTTAGAGTCGTTTCTGCAGTGAGCGTTAGAGCTCTAACGACAAGATTCCAGCCGCCTGAAAATAGCAGGAGTTAAGAGCTTTCTGGCTAACGCCGGTTTATAAAGCTCTTAACTACTGTACCCTAAAGTACACTAACACCCATAAACTACCTATGTACCCCTAAACCGAGCTCCCCCCACATCGCCGACACTCGATTAAAAATTTTAACCCCTAATCTGCCGACCGCCACCTACGTTATACTTATGTACCCCTAATCTGCTGCCCCTAACCCCGCCGACCCCTATATTACATTTATTAACCCCTAATCTGCCCCCCACAACATCGCCGCCAGCTACTTAAAATAATTAACCCCTAATCTTCCGGCCGCAAAGCGCCGCCACCTACGTTATCCCTATGTACCCCTAATCTGCTGCCCCTAACATCGCCGACCCCTATATTATATTTATTAACCCCTAATCTGCCCCCCACAACGTCGCCGACACCTACCTACACTTATTAACCCCTAATCTGCCGAGCGGACCTGAGCGCTACTATAATAAAGTTATTAACCCCTAATCCGCCTCACTAACCCTATCATAAATAGTATTAACCCCTAATCTGCCCTCCCTAACATCGCCGACACCTACCTTCAATTATTAACCCCTAATCTTCCGATCGGAGCTCACCGCTATTCTAATAAATGTATTAACCCCTAAAGCTAAGTCTAACCCTAACACTAACACCCCCCTAAGTTAAATATAATTTACATCTAACGAAATAAATTAACTCTTATTAAATAAATTATTCCTATTTAAAGATAAATACTTACCTGTAAAATACACCCTAATATAGCTACAATATAAATTATAATTATATTATAGCTATTTTAGGATTTATATTTATTTTACAGGCAACTTTGTAATTATTTTAACCAGGTACAATAGCTATTAAATAGTTATTAACTATTTAATAGCTATTGTACCTAGTTAAAATAATTACAAATTTACCTGTAAAATAAATCCTAACCTAAGTTATAATTAAACCTAACACTACCCTATCAATAAAATAATTAAATAAACTACCTACAATTACCTACAATTAACCTAACACTACACTATCAATAAATTAATTAAACACAATTCCTACCAATAAATACAATTAAATAAACTAGCTAAAGTACAAAAAATAAAAAAGAACTAAGTTACAGAAAATAAAAAAATATTTACAAACATAAGAAATATATTACAACAATTTTAAACTAATTACACCTACTCTAAGCCCCCTAATAAAATAACAAAGCCCCCCAAAATAAAAAATTCCCTACCCTATTCTAAATTAAAAAAGTTACAAGCTCTTTTACCTTACCAGCCCTGAACAGGGCCCTTTGCGGGGCATGCCCCAAGAAGTTCAGCTCTTTTGCCTGTAAAAAAAAACATACAATACCCCCCCCCAACATTACAACCCACCACCCACATACCCCTAATCTAACCCAAACCCCCCTTAAATAAACCTAACACTAAGCCCCTGAAGATCTTCCTACCTTGTCTTCACCATCCAGGTATCACCGATCCGTCCTGGCTCCATGATCTTCATCCAACCCAAGCGGGGGTTGGCGATCCATAATCCGGTGCTGAAGAGGTCCAGAAGAGGCTCCAAAGTCTTCCTCCTATCCGGCAAGAAGAGGACATCCGGACCGGCAAACATCTTCATCCAAGCGGCATCTTCGATCTTCTTCCATCCGGTGCGGAGCGGGTCCATGTTGAAGCAGGCGACGCGGATCCATCCTCTTCTTCCGATGTCTCCCGACGAATGACGGTTCCTTTAAGGGACGTCATCCAAGATGGCGTCCCTCGAATTCCGATTGGCTGATAGGATTCTATCAGCCAATTGGAATTAAGGTAGGAATTTTCTGATTGGCTGATGGAATCAGCCAATCAGAATCAAGTTCAATCCGATTGGCTGATCCAATCAGCCAATCAGATTGAGCTCGCATTCTATTGGCTGTTCCGATCAGCCAATAGAATGCGAGCTCAATCTGATTGGCTGATTGGATCGGCCAATCGGATTGAACTAGATTCTGATTGCCTGATTCCATCAGCCAATCAGAAAATTCCTACCTTAATTCCGATTGGCTGATAGAATCCTATCAGCCAATCGGAATTCGAGGGACGCCATCTTGGATGACGTCCCTTAAAGGAACCGTCATTCGTCGGGAGACATCGGAAGAAGAGGATGGATCCGCGTCGCCTGCTTCAACATGGACCCGCTCCGCACCGGATGGAAGAAGATCGAAGATGCCGCTTGGATGAAGATGTTTGCCGGTCCAGATGTCCTCTTCTTGCCGGATAGGAGGAAGACTTTGGAGCCTCTTCTGGACCTCTTCAGCACCGGATTATGGATCGCCAACCCCCGCTTGGGTTGGATGAAGATCTTGGAGCCAGGACGGATCGGTGACACCTGGATGGTGAAGACAAGGTAGGAAGATCTTCAGGGGCTTAGTGTTAGGTTTATTTAAGGGGGGTTTGGGTTAGATTAGGGGTATGTGGGTGGTGGGTTGTAATGTTGGGGGGGGGGTATTGTATGTTTTTTTTTACAGGCAAAAGAGCTGAACTTCTTGGGGCATGCCCCGCAAAGGGCCCTGTTCAGGGCTGGTAAGGTAAAAGAGCTTGTAACTTTTTTAATTTAGAATAGGGTAGGGAATTTTTTATTTTGGGGGGCTTTGTTATTTTATTAGGGGGCTTAGAGTAGGTGTAATTAGTTTAAAATTGTTGTAATATATTTCTTATGTTTGTAAATATTTTTTTTATTTTCTGTAACTTAGTTCTTTTTTATTTTTTGTACTTTAGCTAGTTTATTTAATTGTATTTATTGGTAGGAATTGTGTTTAATTAATTTATTGATAGTGTAGTGTTAGGTTAATTGTAGGTAATTGTAGGTAGTTTATTTAATTATTTTATTGATAGGGTAGTGTTAGGTTTAATTATAACTTAGGTTAGGATTTATTTTACAGGCAACTTTGTAATTATTTTAACCAGGTACAATAGCTATTAAATAGTTAATAACTATTTAATAGCTATTGTACCTGGTTAAAATAATTACAAAGTTGCCTGTAAAATAAATATAAATCCTAAAATAGCTATAATATAATTATAATTTATATTGTAGCTATATTAGGGTGTATTTTACAGGTAAGTATTTATCTTTAAATAGGAATAATTTATTTAATAAGAGTTAATTTATTTCGTTAGATGTAAATTATATTTAATTTAGGGGGGTGTTAGTGTTAGGGTTAGACTTAGCTTTAGGGGTTAATACATTTATTAGAATAGCGGTGAGCTCCGATCGGAAGATTAGGGGTTAATAATTGAAGGTAGGTGTCGGCGATGTTAGGGAGGGCAGATTAGGGGTTAATACTATTTATGATAGGGTTAGTGAGGCGGATTAGGGGTTAATAACTTTATTATAGTAGCGCTCAGGTCCGCTCGGCAGATTAGGAGTTAATAAGTGTAGGCAAGTGTCGGCGACGTTGAGGGGGGCAGATTAGGGGTTAATAAATATAATATAGGGGTCGGCGATGTTAGGGGCAGCAGATTAGGGGTACATAGGGATAACGTAGGTTGCGGCGGTTTACGGAGCGGCAGATTAGGGGTTAAAAAAAATATGCAGGTGTCAGCGATAGCGGGGGCGGCAGATTAGGGGTTAATAAGTGTAAGGTTAGGGGTGTTTAGACTCGGGGTACATGTTAGAGTGTTAGGTGCAGACGTAGGAAGTGTTTCCCCATAGGAAACAATGGGGCTGCGTTAGGAGCTGAACGCTGCTTTTTTGCAGGTGTTAGGTTTTTTTTCAGCTCAAACAGCCCCATTGTTTCCTATGGGAGAATCGTGCACGAGCACGTTTTTGAGGCCGGCCGCGTCCGTAAGCAACTCTGGTATCGAGAGTTGCATTTGCGGTAAAAATGCCCTACGCTCCTTTTTTGGAGCCTAACGCAGCATTTGTTTTAACTCTCGATACCAGAGTTAAATTTATGGTGCGGCCAGAAAAAAGCCCGCGGAGCGTTAACAGCCCTTTTACCGCCAAACTCCAAATCTAGGCCTTTGTGTTTTAAGTTATCCATAGCCCTGTGTAAATTAGGACCAGTCACATTCAGTGTTAAATAATTTATTTGCTAGACAGGGTTTTACACTCCAGATTTATAATTCAGTCATTACAGTGAACTCTTTCAGAACTGTACATAAACTAGTTATTGTGATTAAATCCCTGGTAGTTATAAATTAAGCATAGTAAGTTGGTAATCCATATTAAACATTGAAGTAGATTTATTGGTTAATAACAGAAGATTCTGGTATTTTATTGTGATATTTTAATGTGATAATTGTGAATAAGGTAAATTGTAAAGGTATATTTTTATGATCTTTGTATGGTATCATTTCATTCATAATCTGGTTTCTATAAATATAATTCAATGTGTTTATAACTTTAACTTATCGTAAAGAATTTAGGAATAAATATTCATTTTAATTGGGGGTTATTTTAAAGAATAATTATTAAATAAACCGGCCATAACTTCACACACATTAAGTTTCACACACTATTATGATGAATACAATAAATTCTTTGAATTCTTTTTATATATTTATGAATTCTGGATTATTTCACAAGTTAATGTACATAAACGTTTGTCTTTTAACTTTTATTTATTATATATTTTTTTTCAAATTGATTCCACTAAATGAATATTGATTCACATAGATTCTACATATTATTTGTGCAATAATTTAATTTAACTTTAGTTATCATCCCAATTTGGGTTTTAGATTTTTAATAATCACTATTATTATTAAGTTTGTATATGTATATATATATATATATATATATATATATATATGTTTTCTAGGGATGTTCTTTAATCTTCTGATTAAATATAATGTATTATGCTCACAAACACAATGAATACATACTGGACAGGATCTGTCCCTTTAAAGTTTCAAAGTGGGAGGATAACTAATCAAGGAAACATGAATAAAAAGGGTGAATGGGCAACACAGGCATATCTTGAAAAAGGCTGTATCTGCTGAAACGCGTTGATGGAGATGGAATGACTGTAGCACAGAGCGCTCTGTTAAGCTATTTGGATTGCAGTGAATACACTGAAAAACCTATACTCACAACTCTGGTAATCCGATTTCCCGATTGGCTAGAACAGTACCACGTGACCCCAAACTCAATATGGCACTGCCCATGATGGATGAAATTGTTTGTTGCTGAGTTGGAGGGTCTAACACTAACATAAAGCAGCCTTCAGGAAGCGGAGAAATCCATAGGGAAAGAGGTTTTGTATTCTGGGTGAGTCCTTTGATACCAAAGAGTGTCCTTTAGAGTGCATACAACGCAAACTGTTTGCGGTCCACTGTTGTTTACAACCAACACCCTTTTTGAGGACATGTATTGGTTCATTTTAACCTATTCAGCAACCTGGGATTTTTCAATGAAGTTTGCTCTATCAACTATTTTTTAGTATCTTTTTATAGCTTTTATGACCATTTAGTATTATATTATTCTGTTATTTGTTGTAATAAATATATTAGTTCTTTTGATACCTCTGCTAGCAGGTTTGTTTAGCTCACCCTTTTATTTGATGCCATATACTTTATCTTTAGAGTATTTGGGGATTTTACTATTTTAGGGTTGCATTGCTATAGTGATTACAGGGTTTTTTCTTGCCTATATGTCCACATGAACCCTGGCAGTAAGAATTACAGAACATTTGTGCAATAACCGCAAAGCTAAAAAGGACTTGGTATCAGAGGGGGTGAAGCACAATCTGCAATGTTGCAGAAAGAGACTAGGTGGATCATTCTCATGGATAGAGTTTTTCCCCACAGAATGAATAATAATAATAATTATTGGGTATTCCTTTGAGGTGTTAGATTCTTATTTTTGTCCTTTATTCCCCTAGTGTAACTAAATTTACCCTCAATGAGCCTGATAAAGATAAATGCAATAAGGAATATACTGTGTACTAAGAAAATGTAAGGATGTTAGTATTACTTCTTCAAAAAGAGGTACAAATACATGTGATAGGAGGGAATTTAATAATAACAATGCAAAATCTTTTTATATATGAGGGGATGACATTTAATGAGCAAGCTGTACAGTATATAGTGTTTTGGATTGAGAATTAACATCTTGTAACAACTAACAATTTATAGAAAATGAAAAAGACTCATATAAATCTATTACTTAGTATACACCAATATGATTGGCCATTATGCCATCACGTGATAGCAACTTAATTGGAAATAAATTTCCTTTCAGGTAGTCTTACGATGGTCTTAAACACAATAAACTTTTCCAATAGAAAAACTATAGCGGGGAGTCATGAATATGATTGGTCGTTATGGGTCACGAGGGACGATGATACAATTGGTAGCCTTGAACTGCAATAAGAATATGGGCAGTTATTCTCTTATTCTCAGGGGTCTATTTATCAAGCTTCAAACGGAGCTTGATGCCCCGTGTTTCTGGCAATAATAAATGGCGACAGCATATGCTGTTGGCATTTATCGATGTGCGGCGGACATGGTTCGCTATAGCAGATCATGTCCATCTGCACATCTGCATCTCAGGTAGTGTAAACCGCCCAGCCAATATAATGAAGAACAGTAAAAGAAAAAGTAATCTGATTGGCTGCCAAGATATTAAAATGTCCCAAAAAAGAGTTTCCTCAACTTTTTTTTTTTTTTTAAATGAAAGCTTGGCAAAGGCCAAAATAAAGGCAGAACACGTATCTTATTTATTATTTTGTTATCTGTAATATTTTTGTTATATTTTCGTTAAAAATGCAATTTTTCACACTTTTGAACATTTTCTTCTAAGTGAAGAACATTGGAATGTAAAATATTTACATTAAATAGATAGTAAAACACATTATAAAAAAATAAAATTGATTATATTTTTTTTTATTTAATTAAAAAGGGCTCCAAAGTGTGTGTGTGAGTGTATATATATATATATATATATATATATATAATTCTCCCAGAAAGGATAAGCACAATCTTACAAATTATTCAGCAGCCAGGGTGCACTATAGCATATGTTACCGTCCCAGTAAAAAAGGCACTCACTGTTTTCCAAAAAATTAACTTTTAATATTAATCAATCTTTAAAAGTGACATAACTTTTCGGTGTTTAGCAATACCTTTGTCAAATGTCATACAAACATCAAGAAACCCAATTCCCAAAAAGCTCACCTATCATACATCAACTTTATCTGCCTTATATACAAGTGTGTTTGTATTTCTGCATCCGATCCGGCTATGACGTTGTGACGTCATCACGTTCCGTATCCACGTGTTACGTCATCGGCCAATCACGCTCATGCCCGTAACCATGGTAACCAGTACACAAAGCCTCTCTCGCAGTGCGTGTATGCTAATAAGCAATATCCAGCTGTTATACAGCACTGAGTAAATACTGAAATGGCATCAACAACGATCCTAAGTGTACTGGTCATCACATGTTACCTGTTACTCAAGGCATAATACGGGGTGCTGATCGCATCCAAAAAATACAAACTAATTAAAAACACCCTATCCTAACTAAATCTTTAGATCTTTAGTGCCTGCACATGTATCCACACAGAGATTATAGAGAATTAACAATTTTATAACTGACAGATCTAAGAAAAGATCTAATAGTATACACAATATAACTGAAAAAACTGAAAGAAAACCAAGTGAATGCTTAAAAATATACACAGTTACTTTGCATTAAGTTACCCCCTTTGTGTCGCTTACAGTATGTAGAGAAACCCGTGGTTACCCACTAGGACGATCATCCATGTGGATATGCTTCGGGTAATGTTTTGTAGACCTGTGACACGTGAGTTCCAACATGATCATTTGGTGTAGAATGGTTCGAAGTCAAGGACAGTATTCAGTCCCCTTGGTACTAATGTATCCAACATATGAATCCATTTCGTTTCAACTTGTAAACAATTTCTTCTCCCTGTTCCCACCTCTTGTCAGTGGGGGTACATGGTCGATCAACATCGACCTTAGGCTGGATAGACTGTGATTATAATCAGCAAAGTGGCGGGCCACTGGCTTTTCCGAGTCCCTTTCTTTCAGCGCTTCCCGGATTGCACAACGATGGTTCGCCATCCTATTCCTAAAGCTTGTTATCGTCTTCCCAACGTAAACCAAAGAGCATGGGCAAATTAAAATGTAGATGACATATGTACTTGTACATATGTCATCTACAGTATATATATATATATATATATATATATATATATAAATATATAATGCATAAGGACAAGACCTGGTGATGATCCCTGTGGTCCCCCGCAAAGAAAGCCAGCACACGAGATTAAACAATACACCTTCCTTTAATGCCGATGAAGCATAACGTTTCAGCTCCCACTGGAGCCTTGATCACATGCAGTAGTTCACAAAGATAAATCAGGCATATTACAATGTGCACAAGTAAACCCTTAAATACCCCCACCCACCAATCAGAAAGCAACACAAAAAACCGTCAAATACAAAGTTGATTAATACAGCTGTATGTCATAATATCGGACGTGGACCGCAAGCATAAGTGCGTGTCCATGGTAATCCCGTATTGTGTATATTACAACTGCGCATGCGTGCATGACGTAATAGCGCATGCGTACGCAGTGATGTCATAGCGTCAGGACTGGTTGCCATGGTAGCTATAAACAAAAATACAAGTACAGCGGAACAACACGCCGCAATGGAAAATACACAGAATATATGTATAGACGTCAATCTATTCATGTATAGGCACCAGGACAACACAGTGCATATATGTACTGAAACGGACAAAAGATCTAACATTAATAAATGCCATAGACGTACGCTATTAGGCATATGTTTAGTATATGAAAAAAAAGACAAAAGATGTTTATACGTTACACAAAAAATATTGCAGCTGATTGGACAGTGAAATTTACTAATTGTATCTTATCTAAAAACAAATCGTTTAATTAATTGCCAGCCATTAATATGATTATGGAAAACAGATCTATTACCAAATGGGCTCAATTTAGCCCCTAATATAGTCCAATTAGGACTTGAATGTAATTTAGATCATTATAAGTTATCAGAATCACATAGTGGCTGGAAAAAAAGAAACTAAAATATATTTACAACATTTTTGCAGCGTGTATCTAGGGTATGGTAAAAATATCCATAGTAAGATGAAAGGAAACCCACAGTCATTTATAGAAGCAGCTGTAATCAATGGACATATTTAAGCCACGAGGTGCTATAGTGTCAAGTCGATAGATCCAACGGGATTCCATTTTTAACAGAGCCCTGGCTCGATCGCCCCCACGTCTATTCTTCGGTACGTGGTCAATTAGAATAGTCCTCAATGAAGAGATAGAATGTCCAGCTTGTGCGCAGTGGCGTGCCACCGGCTGGTCGGAAGTGCCTTTATCCAAAGCCAATCGAATGGCTGTCTTATGGTTGGCTAGCCTCTCTCTGAACGATGTAATGGTTTTACCCACATAGTACAGCGAACATGGGCAAATGATCACATAGATCACATGGTCTGAAGTGCACCTAAGCCGATGCCGTATATTGAAGGTTTGGTTCGTATGTGGATGATGAAACCTATTTCCAACGATCATGCCATTACAAGTGATGCAATTTCCTCATCTATAACATCCCTTCTTCTTAGGGGGTAACCAAGTTTGACTTTGGTAACTTGTAATGGGGTCGGTCTTCATCAATATATCACGAAGATTACGTGCCCTCTTATAGACCAATCTTGGTGGTGGAGTTTCTCAAAATGGTAATGTGGTGTCAGTTGACACAATCGGCCAGTGCTGCTTTATTATGTCTTGTACTTTGCGTGATGCTGGAGTGTATGTGGTAATGAAATTCATCTGTTGTTCGACCGGCTTGAGTGGTTTTATTAGCAATGATTGTTGGCTGAGTGCTATTGCTTTATCACCTTGTTCTGTTATCAGCGATTCAGGATAGCCTCTGTCGATAAATTTCTGTGCCATTGCTTCTAGTTGAACCTTCTTGTGGGTCTCCTCTGTGTTATTGCGTATGACACGCAGGAGTTGGGATGAGCTTACCCCCTTCTTTTGGAAAGATGGATGAAAACTATTGTAATGAAGGATTGAATTTTTATCTGTAGGTTTATTATACAGTGTTGTAAAGAGTCTAAGGCCAGATGGTGTATCTTTTTTGTAAATCTCAAGATCCAAAAAATTTATACAATTATCATTAAAGTCCATCTTGAACCGTACAGTAGAATCAAGACCATTAAGATTGTTGAACCAAGAGGTTAGAGACTCTTTGTCACTCCTCCATATCATGAAGACATCATCAATGTAGCGCTTGAAGAACCTGATGGAGCCCTGTCCAGCCAAAAAAATATATTCCTGTTCATACATTGACATATAAATATTTGCATAAGATGGGGCCATATTTGACCCCATAGCCGTTCCAAGTAATTGCAAATAAAATGTATTTTCAAATCGGAAATAGTTTTTGGCTAGACAGAGCTCCAACAGCTCCAGCAAGAACTCCACAGGTGGGCCACAATAATAAGGATTACCAGATAGGATTCTCCTGACCATCTCCATCCCATGTGAATGTGGGATTATGGAATATAAATTGACAACATCCAATGTGACTAAAACGTCATCCACTTGTATGTCATTCATCTAAAAACTTTAACTGAAGATAGCACCATTGTGATCAGGCAAGCCGATAAGGGCGGTGCCATTGTGGTGTTAGATTATCACATGTATAGAGGTGAAGCGCTCAGACAATTAGAGGATGGTATAACTTACCGCAAGTTGAGATTTAATCCTACCACTAAATTTAAAGAACAGGTTGACAGACTCTTGTGTATGTCTTTAGATGCAGGGTTTATTGATGAAGACACTTTTGGTTATTTGACAGTTGAGAACCCTATTAGTCCTATTTTGTACCTATTGCCCAAAATACACAAGAGTATGGTTAACCCACCAGGTCGTCCAATAGTGTCAGCGAGAGGCTCGCTACTTCAGCCTCTCGCTGAATACATTGACCACTTCCTGCAACCTGTTGTCCAATCGACTGGATCTTACTTGAGGGATTCTTCTGAACTCATACATCTTCCATCACAGATGAATGACATACAAGTGGATGACGTTTTAGTCACATTGGATGTTGTCAATTTATATACCATAATCCCACATTCACATGGGATGGAGATGGTCAGGAGAATCCTATCTGGTAATCCTTATTATTGTGGCCCACCTGTGGAGTTCTTGCTGGAGCTTTTGGAGCTCTGTCTAGCCAAAAACTATTTCCGATTTGAAAATACATTTTATTTGCAAGTACTTGGAACGGCTATGGGGTCAAATATGGCCCCATCTTATGCAAATATTTATATGTCAATGTATGAACAGGAATATATTTTTTTGGCTGGACAGGGCTCCATCAGGTTCTTCAAGCGCTACATTGATGATGTCTTCATGATATGGAGGGGTGACAAAGAGTCTCTAACCTCTTGGTTCAACAATCTTAATGGTCTTGATTCTACTGTACGGTTCAAGATGGACTTTAATGATAATTGTATAAATTTTTTGGATCTTGAGATTTACAAAAAAGATACACCATCTGGCCTTAGACTCTTTACAACACTGTATAATAAACCTACAGATAAAAATTCAATCATTCATTACAATAGTTTTCATCCATCTTTCCAAAAGAAGGGGGTAAGCTCATCCCAACTCCTGCGTTTCGTACGCAATAACACCGAGGAGACCCACAAGAAGGTTCAACTAGAAGCAATGGCACAGAAATTTATTGACAGAGGCTATCCTGAATCACTGATCACAGAACAAGGTGACAAAGCAATAGCACTCAGCCAACAATAATTGATAATAAAACCACTCAAGCCGGTCGAACAACGGATGAATTTCATTACCACATACACTCCAGCATCACGCAAAGTACAAGACATAATAAAGCAGCACTGGCCGATTGTGTCAACTGACACCACATTACCGTTTGGAGAAACTCCACCACCAAGATTGGTCTATAAGAGGGCATGTAATCTTGGTTATATATTGATGAAGACCGACCCCATTACAAGTTACCAAAGTCAAACTTGGTTACCCCCTAAGAAGAAGGGATGTTATAGATGTGGAAATTGCATCACTTGTAATGGCATGATCGTTGGAAATAGGTTTCATCATCCACATACGAACCAAACCTTCAATATACGGCATCGGCTTATGTGCACTTCAGACCATGTGATCTATGTGATCATTTGCCCATGTTCGCTGTACTATGTGGGTTAAACCATTACATCGTTCAGAGAGAGGCTAGCCAATCATAAGACAGCTATTCGATTGGCTTTGGATAAAGGCACTTCCGACCAGCCGGTGGCACGCCACTGCGCACAAGCTGGACATTCTATCTCTTCATTGAGGACTATTCTAATTGACCACGTACCGAAGAATAGACGTGGGGGCGATCGAGCCAGGGCTCTGTTAAAAATGGAATCCCGTTGGATCTATCGACTTGACACTATAGCACCTCGTGGCTTAAATATGTCCATTGATTACAGCTGCTTCTATAAATGACTGTGGGTTTCCTTTCATCTTACTATGGATATTTTTTACCATACCCTAGATACACGCTGCAAAAATGTTGTAAATATATTTTAGTTTCTTTTTTTCCAGCCACTATGTGATTCTGATAACTTATAATGATCTAAATTACATTCAAGTCCTAATTGGACTATATTAGGGGCTAAATTGAGCCCATTTGGTAATAGATCTGTTTTCCATAATCATATTAATGGCTGGCAATTAATTAAATGATTTGTTTTTAGATAAGATACAATTAGTAAATTTCACTGTCCAATCAGCTCCAATATTTTTTGTGTAACGTATAAACATCTTTTGTCTTTTTTTTCATATACTAAACATATGCCTAATAGCGTACGTCTATGGCATTTATTAATGTTAGATATTTTGTCCGTTTAAGTACATATATGCACTGTGTTGTCCTGGTGCCTATACATGAATAGATTGACGTCTATACATATATTCTGTGTATTTTCCATTGCGGCGTGTTGTTCCGCTGTACTTGTATTTTTGTTTATAGCTACCATGGCAACCAGCCCTGACGCTATGACGTCACTGCATACGCATGCGCTATTACGTCATGCACGCATGCGCAGTTGTAATATACACAATACGGGATTACCATGGACACGCACTTATGCTTGCGGTCCACGTCCGATATTATGACATACAGCTGTATTAATCAACTTTGTATTTGGCGTTTTTTTGTGTTGCTTTCTGATTGGTGGGTGGGGGTATTTAAGGGTTTACTTGTGCACGTTGTAATATGCTTGATTTATCTTTGTGAACTACTGAATGTGATCAAGGCTCCAGTGGGAGCTGAAACGTTATGCTTCATTGGCATTAAAGTAAGGTGTATTTTTATAATCTCGTGTGCTGGCTTTCTTTGCGGGGGACCACAGGGATCATCACCAGGTCTTGTCCTTATGCAATATATATTTCTATTTGGTATTTTGGCCGTGCAATGAGTGGTTGTCATATTGGTGAGTGCTGATCTGTTCTGTTACAATTATATATATATATATATATATATATATATATATATATATATATATATATATATATATATATATATATATATATGTGTGTGTGTGTGTTGGTCTGTGTGTGTGTGTGTGTGTGTTTGTATATACAACATATACTCTATACCTCATTATCCCATAAGATAAACTAATGATCTAAGGTTTCAGTTTCATCAGTAAAGAGATTTCAACACTAGGAAAAGTAGAACAAATATGAATTTATATATCCACTAATGTTCATAGTATACAAATATAAGTGAATAACTATATATATGTTTATATATATATATATATATTCTTCTATGATATAATTTTAAACATTCTCTTAATTTAAATCCCAGTTTTCATTAAAATAATATGCTTGCTTCTATGAGGGATATTTATCAAGCCGTCAACCGCAAATACGCTGGAATTCCACAGCGTAATTGTGGAGAGCCTGATTCGACCTAGTTATAAAAACCTACAGACCAGCAAAAGTTGAAATTTGTGCCGTTACATACGATCCGCCGGTCTCAATTCAACACAGATCGATGCTTACGTCATTACAGACGTTCTGAATACAAATTCGGCACTATCTGACAACTTTTGCAAGTTATCAAATTTCTAACAGGTATGCTCGCGGCTATTCCGGCCCAGCATACCTGGTTTTCAATCCACCACCCTGGAGGCCGAGGATGCCAAAGGAATCAATGGGAGTCTGAAAGCAGCGAAAGCTTTTGTTCGATGCTGCCAGATATCCCTCTTATTTATATGGTAGAAAACCAGTAAAGTTTACATCTAACACCCTAACATAAGACCCGAGTCTAAACACCCCTATTCTGCCAACCCGACACCGCCGCCACTAAATAAAGTTATTAACCCCTATTCCGCTGCTCCCGGAACCAGCTACAACTGTAATAAAATTATTAACCCCTATCCTGCCACTTCCCAACACCGCCGCAACTAAATAAATGTATTAACCCCTATCACGCCACTCCTGGACCCCACCACAACTAAATAAATGTAATAACCCCTATCCCGCCGCAACTAAATAAATGTATTAACCCCTAAAGCCCTGGCCTCCCACATCACTACCTTTTACTAAACCTATTAACCCATAAACCGCCAGCCCCCCCATCGCCATAAACTAAATTAAGCTATTAACCCCTAAACCTAACAACCCGCTAACTTTACATTAAATATTAACTCATTCCTATCTTATAATAAATTAAAACTTACCTTTAGAATTAAAATAAACTATATTAAACTATTAATTAACCTACCCTAACTATTATCCGAAAATTACATTAAACTATATTAAATTACACCTAATTTAAGAGCCCTATCAAAATAAAAGACCCCCCAAAATAACAAAAAACCTAGCCTACACTAAAATACCAAAGGTCCTAAAAAGGGCCTTTTGCGGGTCATTGCCCCAAAGAAATCAGCTCTTTTACCTGTAAAAAAAATACAAACACCCCCAACAGTAAAACCCACCACCCATACAACCAACACCCCCAAATAAAACCCTATCTAAATCTAAAAAACCTAAGCTCCCCATTGCCCTGAAAAAGGCATTTATATGGGCATTGCCCTTGAAAGGGCATTTAGCTGTTTTACTGCCCAAAGTCCCTAACCTAAAATTAAAACCCACCCAATAAACCCTTAAAAAAACCTAACACTAACCACGGACGATCCACTTACAGTTTTCGAAGACCGGACATCCATTCTCATCCAAGTGGCAGAAGTCCTCAGCGAAGCCGGCAGACGTCTTCATCCAAGCTGATAGAATTCTATCAGCCAATAGGAATTAAAGGGAAAAAAATGAGCTTTCATCCTATTGGCTGATCCAATAAGCCAATATGATTGAGCTTGCATTCTATTGGCTATTCCAATCAGCCAATTTATTTTTTGTAACTTAGTGTTTTTTATTTTTTGTAACTTAGTGTTTTTAATTTTTTCAGTACAGTGCATTGATTCGTATCTGGTATTTAGTTGTCAGTGATGTTTGAAGAGGTTTACAGGGAGAGGTTGCAAATTTTAAATATATGTATTGTTTGAGAATTGTGAGTAAATGGGTTAGTTGCCATCTTGGTTGCTTAGGACTTGTAGGGAGTGGATGTACTCATCCTATATGAGACAAAGTGATAGTCGTCTAGTTTCTTAATTCTGGAATAGTGATAATAATCTAGTTCTATGCCTGTAGTGACTCTATCTCTCCAAAATTGTACGGTCGGTAGAGTAACTTTTTTTCCAAAAGTATGGGATATAACGTTTGGCTGTATTTACCATAATAGTTA
Source organism: Bombina bombina (assembly GCF_027579735.1). Classification (NCBI taxonomy): domain Eukaryota; kingdom Metazoa; phylum Chordata; class Amphibia; order Anura; family Bombinatoridae; genus Bombina; species Bombina bombina. The sequence goes on from NC_069499.1 coordinate 793,892,341, forward strand.
GCAGTTTAAGTCTTAACCCACATTGTAAGGGGGGAAGTTGTAATAAAAGCTTCCAAGGGTTGTGGGGGAGAGAGGTATTTATAGCTTTTTCCATATAATTTCTGATGTGTAGCCAATATTGTTGTGCTATGGCGCATGTCCACCATATATCTGTAAAGGTGCCTCTATGTTTGCATCCTCTCCAAAAGTCAGTTTGATAGTCAGGTATTATTTTCCCCAATTTATCTTGGGTGTAATGCCATCTACAGAGAAATTTAATATTCATTTCTGTTGTAGTTATAGATGATGATGAGGAGCTCATCTGTCTGTATAGCTTGTGCCATATTTTAAGTGGCTGGTGGTCAGTAAGTTCTTGTTCCCATTTTGTGACATATGATGGAGGGTTATCGCATTGGTGTGAAAGGAGCAATTTATACGATAGAGAAAGAATTCCCATGTGTGGATGTGACATGTAACATAGTGTTTCAAATAGTGCAAGATATCTAATTATGTTGTGTTTGTTCGGATGGGAAGAGAGGTAGTGAATGAGTTGGAAGTATGTAAGCCAACTGTTAACTGTGGGGCTTAGGATTTCTGCAATTTCTTCTTTAGCTTTGAGTTTACCATTTTGTAGTAGTAAATAAATTCTTGGTATGGCTTGGTGTATTGTTTGGTTATTTGGGTCAGTAGGTACGAAATAGAGGGTCATATTGGGGTTATGTGACAGAGGCATCAGGGGGGGTTGTGGTATAGAGATATTTTTGTATTTTTTTTTTATTTTATCCAAGTTTTAAATGTCTCAGTTATAGAGGAGAGAGAATTGGGATACATTCGTTCACGTATACCCGTGAGTCAGCATAGTCCTCCTATTTGTTCGTATTTGGAGAAGTCTTGTTCAAGGATTACCCATTCTTTATGACTGGCGTGTTTACACCATTCTACTATTCTAGTTAAAAAGGTTGCATAGTGATAGAGTATGAGGTTTGGAGATCCCAAACCTCCTTTTAGTCTAGGTCAGTGCAATGTATGTGTGGCCACTCTGGGGCATTTATGGTTCCATATGAAGGAGTTTATGAGTTTCTAAAATTTGTAAATTGTGGTGTCTGGGATTGGTATGGGCAGTGTTTGGAATGTATATAAGTGTTTAGGGAGTATTACCATTTCGATTGCGTTTATTCGACCCAGCCATGAGATAGGTTTATGGGCCCAATATTGTAAAGTAGATGTTATGTGAGCTTTAAGAGGATCACAATTGAATGGAAATAGTTTACTTAGGTTCGGGGAGATGTATATACCTAGATATTTGAGCGCTACAGGTTAGTGATAGAATTGGTATGATTTGAGGAGTAGTAAGTCTCCACGTGTTGCCCCCAGGCTAAGAAACTCTGATTTAGTTATTAATAGTTAGTAGTTAATACGGAAATTAGAGAAGTCTCCATAAAGTTTTAATAGGGACTGTCATGATTTTCCGTTCATCGCCGTGTCACCGCGGCTCCCGGATCTTCTCAGTGTGTATGACGTCACGTTGCTTAGCAACGTGACGCATCCTCTGACACACCCCTCTGATTACGTCGCCGCTCCTGCCTTTAAACCCCGGCGGGCCTGCCTTTAAACCCCGGCGGGAGATCTTACTCGGGGCCCGTTTGTTTTATTCCCCTGGCGTTTGTGAGTACTTTACCAGTATCTGTTTCTTTACTTGTGTACCGACTACTGCCTGCCTGACCTAGCTTTTGCCTTAACCCTGCTACTGATGTTTGGATACCGACTACTGCCTGCCTGACCTAGCTTTTGCCTTAACCCTGCTACTGATGTTTGGATACCGACTACTGCCTGCCTGACCTAGCTTTTGCCTTAACCCTGCTACTGATGTTTGGATACTGACTTCTGCCTGCCTGACCTTGCTTATGCCTTATCCCTCAAATCTTCTCTTGGATATATTTTCCTATTTACTACCTGCTTAAAGGGACATTTACTTTTACAAGCTGCAAAAGAGAACTTTGTCTTTTTGTTTGTTACAAGCCTGCTTAAAGGGACATTTACTTTTACAAGCTACAAAAGAGAATTTTGTCTTTTTCTTTGTTACAAGCCTGCTTAAAGGAACATTTACTTTTACAAGCTGCAAAAGAGAACTTTGTCTTTTTGTTTGTTACAAGCCTGCTTAAAGGGACATTTAATTTCACAAACTGCAAAAGAGAACTTTGTCTTTTTGTTTGTTACAAGCCTGCTTAAGAGGTCATTTTCTTTTACAAGCTGCAAATAAGAGCATTATCTTTATATATTATTAACCTGCTTAAAGGGACATTTTCACTTTTGTGGCTTTCCAGCGTACTGGAACAATTATTATTTTTTTAAACCAATCTTGTCTATTTCCTGAGTGGGTCACGTCCTGGTTATTTCTCAGTGTGCTAGCGTGTGTTTTACTATTCACGCTAGCAGTTGGGTTGCACCCCGGACTGATTCCTAAACGGCTGACATTACAAACGGGCCTTAAATGGACCCCACTGAATTATCCATGGCCGTGGCTCACCAGGGACAGTTACTGGGATCTCATGCCACTCATTTGCAATCCCTGGACACTAAACTTGATCAAATAACTGCTTTATTACAAAATTTGGTTGCTACTACACCTCCCAATCCCAATCCCAATCCTAATCCTAATGAGGCATTACCTCCTACGATTCCTAACAACCAGTCTCAAGTACAACTGAGTCCCAGGATACCTCTTCCGGATAAATATGATGGGAATCCTGAAGAATGTAGGGGCTTTCTGAATCAGTGCCGTCTCCATTTCAGAAATAGCCCTACTCTTTTTGCTACTCCCTCTTCTAGAATCACATTTCTTATTTCCTTAATGAAAGGAAAAGCTTTGGCTTGGGTATCGCCTTTGCTAGAAAAGAATGACCCTATACTTTTGGATGTTGATACATTTCTCTCTGTGTTTTCAAATGTATTTGATAAACCTGGAAGGTCATCCGCTGCTGAAGCTACTCTCTTGGATTTACGACAAGGTAGTCAACTAGTTTCTCAATACGCTATTGAGTTCCGCACCCTTGCCTCTGAAACTACTTGGAATCAGGGAGCACTTAGAGCCGCTTTTCGTAAAGGACTTTCTGAGCGTCTCAAGGATGAATTGGTCTATCGGGAGCTTCCAGAATCCTTGGAAGCCTTAATAAATCTTTGTATCAGTCTCGACGCCAGATTTCGTGAACGCCAACAAGAAAAGGATAGAACACAGAGGTCATCAACTCGAACTCCTTTTCGTTTGGCTCCTCGTTTTTCTAATCCAGTCACTCCTGCCTCTCCTACTCCTGATCAGGCTGAACCCATGGAAGTGGGAAGTATAAAATTAACAGAGACTGAACGCTTGAGAAGACGTTCTCTTGGCTTGTGTTTGTACTGTGGCCTTAAAGGGCATTTATTAAGGGATTGTCCTACCAGGCCAGTAAAAGCCAGGGCTTAACTCTAGTCCAGGGAACTGAGTTAAGCCAAAAGAGTAGTCATTCCCTATACAAGAAGCTCTTTGTTCCAGTAACCCTTCAAATTGGACATAGTAAGATTCATACCCAAGCTCTTATCGACTCTGGTGCTGGAGGAGTGTTCATTGACTCCACATTCGTCTCTACTCACTCTATAACTTTACTAAAGAAAGAGTATTCAATTTCAGTCTCTACGGTCAGTGGAGATCCTTTGGGTTCCGGATACATTCAGTTTGCCACTCAACCTTTACTTCTCACTGTAGGAATACTTCATTCCGAGACAATTTGTTTTGATGTCATTCCCACTCCTCAATTTCCCATTATCTTGGGACTACCCTGGCTCCAAGTACATAATCCTACTTTTTCTTGGACTTTTGGCGAACTCACCTCCTGGGGATCTACATGCCAGACTAAATGTCTTCAAAAGATCACCAAGTTACCACTCACTATTGCTCTCACAATTGAAACTCCGGACTCTCTACCTATGCCTTATCATGACTTTGTGGATGTTTTCTCCAAAAAGGAAGCTGAACGTCTTCCTCCTCACCGCCCTTTCGATTGCCCCATTGATCTCCTTCCTGGGGCTACCTATCCTCGAGGCAAGACATATCTACTTTCTAAACCTGAAAACGTGGCTTTGGAAGAATATATTAAAGACAATCTGGCTAGAGGATTTATCCGACCCTCCTCTTCCCCTGTAGGGGCTGGTTTCTTTTTTGTAGGAAAGAAGGATGGCGGATTACGACCCTGTATTGATTACAGAGGACTGAATCAGATTACCATCAAGAACAGTTATCCTCTACCCCTTATTCCTGAACTTTTTACTTATCTTCAGGGAGCCACCATATTTACTAAACTTGATCTACGTGGTGCATACAATCTTATCCGTATACGCAAAGGAGATGAATGGAAGACTGCTTTTAACACTCGATATGGGCATTACGAATATCTGGTCATGCCTTTTGGGCTATGCAATGCTCTGGCGGTTTTTCAACATTTTGTAAACGAGATCTTTCGTGATTTTTTGAATATCTTTGTCATCATATACCTTGACGATATCTTGATTTTTTCTCAAAATCACCAAGATCATGTGCACCACGTCAGGAAAGTACTTCAACGTTTAAGAGATTACCATCTGTTTGCTAAACTGGAGAAATGTTCTTTCCATCAAAAATCCATACCCTTTCTGGGTTATGTAATATCGGCATCTGGATTTGAAATGGATCCTACTAAACTTTCTGCCATCTTGGATTGGCCTAGACCTGATTCTCTGAAGGCTTTGCAACGTTTTCTGGGCTTTGCCAACTATTACAGGAAGTTCATCATTGATTTTGCTTCTATTACTTCTCCCCTTACTTCTCTCACTAGAAAGGGGCAAAATTGTAAAAAATGGCCTTGGACGAATGGAGGCATTGGCTGGAGGGTACTTCTTTGCCGTTTACCATACTCACTGATCATAAGAACCTTCTTTATCTCCAAACGGCCAAACGATTGAATTCTAGGCAAGCACGCTGGTCGTTATTCTTCTCCCGGTTTCACTATAATTTGTCTTACATACCTGGTTCAAAAAATATTAAAGCAGACGCCCTTTCCAGACAATTTCAAGATACCCCAATTCCTGAGTCTGGTACCATTCTCCAACCTCATGAAGTCATAGCCCAGCTAACAACTTCTTGGTTACAAGATTTACAGTCTGCTCAAAGGAATCTTCCTTTGTCCTGTAAACCTCCTGATGGTTTACTCTTTGTTCCTGAACGCCTTCGTTCCAAGATTCTATTTTGGGCTCATGATAGTCCCCTTTCTGGACATCCTGGCATCAGTATCACCACTCGAAATCTCAAACAGTATGTCTGGTGGCCTACTCTCTCTCAAGATGTTAAAGATTACGTCTCAGTATGCACACAATGTGCCATAAACAAGACTCCTCGCCAACTTCCTTCAGGGTTGCTCCAACCGTTGCCCATACCTCATCAGCCTTGGACGCATGTATCCATGGACTTTATTACCGACCTTCCTTTGTCAGCTGGAAACAACACTATTTGGGTGGTGGTCGACAGGTTCACTAAGACTGCTCATTTTGTACCCTTACCAGGATTACCGTCTGCCAAAAGACTTTCTGAACTTTTTATTTTGCATATTGTAAGAATCCATGGATTTCCTCTGGATATTGTTTCAGATAGAGGGGTACAGTTTGTTTCACGATTTTGGAGATCACTTTGTAAACACTTTGGAACTACAATATCCCTGTCTACTTCTCATCATCCACAATCTAACGGCCAGACTGAAAGGGTAAACCAGTGTCTTGAAACATATCTTAGACATTATGTGGATCACTTTCACTCTAACTGGACTTCTTACCTTCCTTTAGCTGAATTGGCTCATAACGCCCGGTATAATTCCTCCCTTCAGACATCTCCTTTTCATGCGGCTTACGGATTTCAGCCCAGAACATTTCCTTTGCATACTTCTTCCACAGTGAATCCTGCTTCTGATCTTTCTGCCCGAAGATTAACTCGACATTGGCGGAGAATACATCGTATCCTTTCTGTAGCTTCTAAACGTTACAAGTTCTTTTCAGATCTTCGACGGAAAAAGGCTCCCAAGTATCGTCCTGGTGATAAAGTTTGGATTTCCTCTTGTTTTCTTCGCTTGAAACAGCCTTCTACCAAACTGGGACCACGATACGTGGGTCCTTTCCGAATACTGGGTCAAGTGTGTTTCACTGCTTACCGGGTGGCTTTACCCAAGACTCTCAAAGTCCATCCGGTATTCCACGTTTCTCTTCTAAAACCTATGATGTCTAACAGGTATTCTAAACCTCTTTCTAAACCTCCACCTCTTTTTGTCCATGGACACCCTGAGTTTGAGATCAGCCATATTCTGGATTCCAAGCTCCGTGGCAAGAAATTGTATTATCTCATTCATTGGAAAGGTTATCCAGTCACGGAACGATCCTGGGAGCCGGCTCATCAAGTAAATGCTCCTACTTTAATAAAGGCCTTCCACAAGTCTCATCCTGCTAGGTCTGGTCCTGTCCCCCGGAGGGGTCCTTGAGGAGGGGGGTGCTGTCATGATTTTCCGTTCATCGCCGTGTCACCGCGGCTCCCGGATCTTCTCAGTGTGTATGACGTCACGTTGCTTAGCAACGTGATGCATCCTCTGACACACCCCTCTGATTACGTCGCCGCTCCTGCCTTTAAACCCCGGCGGGAGATCTTACTAGGGGCCCGTTTGTTTTATTCCCCTGGCGTTTGTGAGTACTTTACCAGTATCTGTTTCTTTACTTGTGTACCGACTACTGCCTGCCTGACCTAGCTTTTGCCTTAACCCTGCTACTGATGTTTGGATACCGACTACTGCCTGCCTGACCTAGCTTTTGCCTTAACCCTGCTACTGATGTTTGGATACCGACTACTGCCTGCCTGACCTAGCTTTTGCCTTAACCCTGCTACTGATGTTTGGATACCGACTTCTGCCTGCCTGACCTTGCTTATGCCTTATCCCTCAAATCTTCTCTTGGATATATTTTCCTATTTACTACCTGCTTAAAGGGACATTTACTTTTACAAGCTGCAAAAGAGAACTTTGTCTTTTTGTTTGTTACAAGCCTGCTTAAAGGGACATTTACTTTTACAAGCTACAAAAGAGAATTTTGTCTTTTTCTTTGTTACAAGCCTGCTTAAAGGAACATTTACTTTTACAAGCTGCAAAAGAGAACTTTGTCTTTTTGTTTGTTACAAGCCTGCTTAAAGGGACATTTACTTTCACAAACTGCAAAAGAGAACTTTGTCTTTTTGTTTGTTACAAGCCTGCTTAAGAGGTCATTTTCTTTTACAAGCTGCAAATAAGAGCATTATCTTTATATATTATTAACCTGTTTAAAGGGACGTTTTCACTTTTGTGGCTTTCCAGCGTACTGGAACAATTATTATTTTTTGAAACCAATCTTGTCTATTTCCTGAGTGGGTCACGTCCTGGTTATTTCTCAGTGTGCTAGCGTGTGTTTTACTATTCACGCTAGCAGTTGGGTTGCACCCCGGACTGATTCCTAAACGGCTGACAGGGACATTAATCCTCCTGTATCTCTCGGCTGCATTTGACACCATTGACCATAGGATTCTAATAGAGCGCTTGCAGTACATCTGTGGTCTAGGAGGCATAGTCCTTAACTGGTTTAAATCTTTCCTCGCTGATAGATCACAGAGAGTAATATCAGGATCAAGCTCATCAGCACCAACAGAACTGGCCTGCAGTGTTCCACAAGGATCTTTCCTGTCTCCCATGCTATTTGCAATTTACTTACTACCACTGAGGGACATCATTAACCAACATGGCCTAAGGTATCATTGTTATGCTGATGACACACAACTCTACTTCTCCTTTGCTCCAGATACTACAGACCCAGCATGCCGCATAAACAATTGCTTAACAGACCTTATAGAATGGATGAATGCTAGCTGTCTCAAAGTGAACCCGGAAAAAACAGAGTTACTCTTGGTGAGGGGACCCCGGGCATCAAAAATATCCCACGATCACCCAACTGGCCTGGAGCTTGGAGGCTCTAAACTCGTTAGTTCAGCAAAGGTAAGAAACCTCGGAGTGCTGATTGACGCTGGACTATCTTTTAAACTGCAGATTTCCTCCATAATAAAATATGCCTACTTTCATCTTAAAAACATAGCCAGGATACAACACTTAATTCCACCAGATAATATGTCAACATTAATCCATGCATTTGTATCCTCTAGGCTAGATTACTGCAATGCACTTTACTTGGGCCTCCCAAAAAAAGAACTCCATCACCTTCAGACAGTACAAAACGCAGCAGCCAGACTATTGACCAATCAAACACACTCCTGCCACATAACACCTGTTCTCCACTCCCTGCATTGGCTTCCAATTAAATGGCGAACATATTTTAAAATTGGCCTGCTGACCTTCAAAGCCTTAAACAACCAAGGCCCACAGTACCTGAAAGAGCTCCTGACACCCTACATCCCATCCCGTTCACTTAGGTCAGCCAACACATCCCTCCTCTCAGTGCCAAGAATAAGGACAAACTCAGGCTCCAGAGCATTCGGCCACGCTGCCCCTACTTCTGGAACTCTTTACCGTGTGCAATAAGAGAGGCACCGTCCTTACAGATTTTTAAAAAAATCTAAAGACCCACCTCTTCCATCAGGCATTCAGTCCGCTTATCTGACCTTCAGAAACTCCTAACTTTTATGTCTTATGTTGGTATAATTGTAAAGTGCTTTGAGTCTCACAGGGAGAAAAGCGCTATATAAATCGCAAATTATTATTATTATTATTATATAAGGAGGGAATGGATGTTTCCAGTTTTGCTAGTGTAAGAATAATGTCATCGGCATAGAGGAAAGTCTTATATTCCATATGGCCTATAGTGATTCCTTTGATGAACGGAGAGGTTCTAATGTAAGTTGCTAGGACTTCCATTGCTAAAATGAATAAAGTTGGGGATAATAGGCATCCCTGTCTGGTTCCGTTATTAATATGAAAAGGGTGTGACAGAGAGTCATTTAATTTAATTTTGACTGTGGGGTTATTGTAAAGGGCGAAAAATTTATGGATGAATTCTGTGTTAAAACCAAATCTTGTTAGAGTGTGCGAAAGGAATGGCCAACTCATGCGTCCATTGAGAGTAATACTGGTGAAATATGGAGTTTAGTAGCGTATTCAATGTTTATTATTTTAGTAGTGTTATCTCTGGCCTCTCTGTAGGGGGTGAATCTAAAGACAGTGAGACGGGTGTACTAGTGCCCTGGGGGATCTTTAATACTGTATAGGGAAGACCCTTCTAGTAAATGCTACATAGAACAAACAAGGGGCCTGTGTTAAGGGGGACAAAGGACGGTTCATATTACCTATTGGAGTCCATTGTTCATAGCAGGGGTTGGTATTGCCCCTTGTATTCTTGCAAAGTCACCTGGCTTTTAGGAGGTAATATAGTAGTTCAGCAGTTTTGAGAAGGTAAAAGGTTAGATGAGTCTTAAAGTTATCCATCTTCTGAGTTGGAGTTGTGAGTAGATCTTGGTGAAGGTGGGTTCTTGTTGGCATTGCCTGGCCATTGTGATGCTCTGTGCTTACGTGGCATTTTAGTTTGCCATTTTGTAGGGTTAGAGTTTGGTCTCTTGAGTGTTGCTTGGTGTGAGGCAGGTGATGGGCCCACTTCAAGTGGTAGATCTAGGCCCAGGTCTTTACTGAATGCTGCCATATCCTCATGTGTTGTGCAGATGAGTCTTTTGTTATCCTAGATTACCATTAGTTGTACTGGGAATCCCCATCTATTTGGGATCTTTTTGTTGCGTAGCATTGTTGTGGGTGGGGTGAATTCTTTTCTGCATTGTAAAGTTTTTGTGGATAAGTCCTGAAAGAACTGTAAAGATTGCCTCTGAATCTTATAAGTTGTTGTCATCTTGACTGGTTGAGCAGCATTTCCTTTTCCAGGAATTTTTTTAATTTTAAACCTGATGAGGATAGCATTGGGGGGAACTTTGTCAGGGGGTCTGGGGCGTAGAGCTCTATGTGCCCTAACCCACAGTATGTTTTCAGAATATGAAGATTCTTTCAGAGTGGTAAATAAAGCTTAAAGATATTCAGGTAAATCCCTTGGTAGTTTAGGTTCCTCCTGCTTCTATTTTCAAGATTATTGAACTTGTCCATAAGGGAGTCAATTGTTTCTTGCTGTAATGAGGATTTTTCATCAATTCTTAAGATATCTTCACTTATTTCTTCACTATCTGCTTTATCATTTCCACTCTAGAACCTAAAGTTTGAAGGTCTTGCTTTATTTCAGTTAGTTCTTCTCTCAAGCAGGTCCTAAAGATGTCAGCAATCTCCTGTTTTGAAGCAAAATGAGATAGCAGGGAGGCAGGGATTTGAGTGGTGTCATTGATAGAAGTCATGAATGAGGGACCCTGAATTTAAAAACCAGGGGAGGGATTACCCTTGTTAATAGGGTTAGTATTTGTTGGTCATTGTTCAGCAGCTGTAAAGTATGAAGGCATAGTGTGAGCCTTGGTAGTTACCTGTTTTGTCACCCTCTCTGATTTAGATGATTTCCTTGTGGTCATCTTGAGAAAATATATTAAAAAAGTGCTGGTTGAGCAGGGAAGCTGGGTGCAAATATGGGGTGTCTGGTATTGCTGCAGGAGCAAGATATTCTGAGGATGTCTCTTTTTTTAGTGCATAAAAGGTTGGCAGAAAATGGCTGATGTGTTTAGCTAGGCCCCTGTGGTTAAATGCACTACTCCTCTCTTGGTACTTCTTGATATGTGAGATGGTGATATGTGAGTTGTGCGAGGGTTATCTGCGACTCCCTGCTTGTTCCCAATTCATCTTCTGGGGCTAGTATGTAGTTATGTCCTATGTTCAGGACTCACCAAGTTAGAGTTGTGGCCTAGTCGCGTGGCCAGGTGTGTCGTGAGGTGCTCCGTGCTGCGTTCTCTATCATGCAACCTATTTGTCGTGTGGCTGGTCCCTGGTAGCGGTGCAGCAGTTCGGATCTGTTTCTGCAATGTCACAAGTTCCCCTGAGTTAGCTGAGGGATGTGGGGTGGTGTATGGAGTGATGCCAGTCGGCAAGATGACACCTGTCTCCGCACCTCTGCGGTGAGATCTGTTCCGCTGCTCTTATTAAAAACGGGTATGTTGGGATGTTTTTCCCTGGATGATTAGGGACCGGAGGTGTTTTGTGGTAGAAGGTCTCTTAAATTGATAGGTTTTAGGGGCCCAGGATTAGCTGTTTAGAGACACTTACAGTGGAGCTCTGGTGTTATGCTGCCATCATGGTTACCCTGCCCCAATTATGGGAGATTTTAACTACCCCAACATAAACTGGGCCAATAAAAATAGTAATGCAGCTAAGGGAGATAGATTTTTAATTTTTCTCAGGAATCAAATGATACAGATATAATATTAAATAGAGAAATCAAAGAACATTTGGGTAATAGTGATCATAACAATATAATAGTTGGCTGTTGCTCAAGTGCTATGCCACAGGTATGCTTAACCAAAGGTCAAATATTGAGTTCTTCACTAACTTTTTAATTGTGCTTTTGTATTGAAATATATGTTTAAAACACTGCCCACACACACACACACATACATATATATATATATATATATATATATATATATATATATATATATATATATACTATATATGCACACACATACACACATATTAATATTTGAATGTCAACATTGTTATAGGATATTTAAAGTGACACGTAAGATTGTAATATAAAATGTTTAATTGTGTAGTACTAAAATGTTTTACAATTTTTCGTAATTTAAGAATGACAATTTCTAGGAAGTCAAACTGGACATGAAAAACTTTGCAAGGCGGACCTGGCCACATACCCACTCTGCCCCTCCTGCTTCCGCTCACCATTTCTTATTTAACTAAATACCAAACATGGCAAGTATAATACTTGTTTAAGTGACACAAAAACATTTAAAATTTCCCAATACCCTATAATCACTGTATTTTGTCTATTGGTTGGCATGAAAAAATAAAGTAAAATATATAAAAAAATATAGGGCACAAAGTATATGTCACACAACACACATTCAGCTGTAGCTATAGGGCACAAAGTCTATGTCACATAACACACATTCAGCTGTAGCTATAGGGCACAAAGTATATATCACATAACACACATTTATCTGTAGCTATAGGGCACAAAGTATATGTCACATGACACATTCAGTTGTAGCTTTAGGTCACAAAGTACATGTCACATAACACACATTTAGTTGTAGCTATAGGGCACAAAGTATACATCACATAACACAAATTTAGCTGTAGCTATAGCAGGCCACAAAGTATATGTCACATAACATACAGCTATAGGGCACAAAGTATATTTCACATAACACACATTTAGTTGTAGCTATAGGATAACCTCTTCAAGAGATTGATGATGATCATCCAAGCGAGCAAAACAATTGAATTATTATGAGTCACTAACATACTGATATATTCTGAATCAGAATATATCAGTATGTGAGTGACTCTTAAGAATTCATAAGAATTTCTGATAATCTGATTAGGCATTACCCAGCATTGCAATCATTTTTTAACCAAACACAACCTGTCCTCACCTGCTGCTCTTTAGACTGCACTGACACTTAAAGGGACAGTCTAGTGCAAAATAAACTTGATTCAGATAGGGCATGTAATTTTTAAACAACTTTCCAATTTACTTTTATCACCAATTTTGCTTTGTTCTCTTGGTATTCTTAGCTGAAAGCTAAACCTAGGAGGCTCATATGCTAATTCCTTATACCTTGAAGGCCGCCCCTTATCTGAATGCATTTGACTTTTTTTTATCACTATAGGGCGTTAGTTCATGTGTGCCATATAGATAACATAGAGCTCACGCACGTGAAGTTACCTAGGAGTCAGCACTGATTGGCTAAAATGCAATTCTGTCAAAAGAACTGAAATAAGGGGGCAGTTTACAGAGGCTTAGAAACAAGGTAATCACAGAGGTAAAAAGTATATTAATATAGCCATGTTGGTTATGGAAAACTGGGCAATTAGTAATAAAGGGATTATTTATCTTATTAAACAATACAAATTCTGGTGTAGACTGTCCCTTTAACTTATAAGGTATCATAACATCGTTATTTCAAAATTCATATTCACAGTAGACTGACTTGTGACTTAACTCATTCATTGTCACTGACTGAGTGCTGCGACGTCCGTGTCTCTCTGCTGCTTCTGCAGCCTCATCCAGTGTGTTTTCCCGCCTATCCCACCCCACCAAGAGGAGATTGAGTGAGGAGGTGGCAGTGCGTGACATAGCATTTGTCGTCCCCCATTCGGCCGCGGAGGAGTAACATGGGGCCGGCCTGACAAGGAACAGAGTGTGCCCATCCTTAATAGCTGTGCAGGGAGCATGTCTGCTCCATCCTCTCATATCAGAGGTCAGACATGCCAACCAATCAGCAACAGCAAGGGTTTTTTTTTTAATTTTTTTTGAAGTTCCATTGCTATTTTTTCTGTATTGATACTGGCTGTTTTATCCCTTACAGCTATATAGAGATACAAATTCTTGTCAGCTGACATCATTCAATAATTAAATCTATTATCATCTATTCTGATATACTCTAATAACAGTTATGAACAGGTATGGCTTTGAGGAAATTGTCATCTTGCCAGTACTTTATCCCAAGTACTATCTGCCTCTCTTGTAGCAATAATCACATTATGCGCCAAGTTATCATAGCATTATTCTTACCGTCATCTTTACAAATTTTAAAAGCATAATTTGGGTTATGGCCTTAAATCCAAGGTAAAGTAAAGAAAGAGCTAAAATGATTTGGCTCCGCAAACACAAACCGCTCTGAGGTCCCAAACAGGCTGAAGATGCCACTGGAAGTAGTTGGGACGAATGAAGGTGTGGAGCTCAGGGGGTGCACACCGCAAATGCAGCCGGTTCCACTGCTACAAAGCCATAATTAAAAAAGAGAAAAAGCGGCTGCACTCTGCAGAGTATTTGAAATTAAAAAATATCTTTATTCTAACAGAGTAAAAACATAGAGTACAAAGAAGGCTGCAGGAAAGAACTTCCTTACATGTTTCGTGCCTGCACTTGGCACTTAATCATCTGTTAGAATAAAGATATTTTTTTATTTCAAATACTCTGCAGAGTGCAGCCTCTTTTTCTCTTTTTTTCTAAAATGATTTGGCTTAAATGTGTTATTTAGCTGCAAGATGTATAGCAGGTCACCCCAGTAGTGAAACAGCCTAAGAAATATGTAGAAGAAAGTTTGTTGCATGAAGACCGAGCTGCATTTGTGTAACAATAAAAACTCTGTCTTGAAGTGAATCATTGGAAAGCATATGTCATTATGCTTTTGCATTGATTTAAAGCTGAGGTCACGGTCGGTATTAAAGCAAATATTAACCAACAAAACGATTGGAGCAGAGTCAGAGACCAGACACGTTAAGCAGTTTTGTCAAACAAAGAATGTTTGTGCGAATATTTGCTCTGACCCTGCTGCATATAAATCACTGGTGTAGACATTTATTACATTTTTACAAGAATCTTGCAGCCCAGCACACTTACCAGTACTGCCGAGATGCTGCTGTGCTGAGTCACTGTCTGAACCACAGGCTAAGTACTGCCTGCACTCTGCCTGCTGCTTTGGTCTCCACCCTGCTCCTATGATTAATTGCCGCACTATCATCTAGATTACGAGTTTTACGGTACAGCTATACCGCTGAAAAATTGGCCATTGCGTGTGGAATGGCCAGGAACGCATATTACGAGTCACGGCGATATAGCTGTAACGCAAGCATTTTAGCCTGTAACGCAACATCTATTCCGCACTCAAAAAAATGACGTTTGAGTGTGGGATTTCCATAGCGCCGGTATTACAGGTTGTGGGTTCAGGCTAAAATGTACAGCCTATACCAACATGATCCATACCGCACTCTGAGAGCAGTAGTTATGGATTTTGCAAAACAAAAATGTTTCACAAAACTCATAAATAAAATGTTACAAAGTACACTAAAACCCATAAACTACCTATAAACCCCTAAATTGCCACCCTCCCGCATCACAAACACTATTTAAAACTTATTAACCCCTAATCTGCCGCCCACTCACATCGTGACTATTAAATAAATGTTTTAACCGCTAATCTGCTGCTCGCCCACTTTGCCAACACTATTTAAATATATTCACCTCTAAATAGCCGCTCCCCGCCATTGCCGACACTATAATAAAGTTATTAACCCCTAAACCTCTAGCCTCCCACATCGCCGCCGCTAAATAAACCTATTAACCCCCAAAACTTCCGGCCTCCCACATCGCCACCACTAAATAAACCTAATAACCCATAAACCTCTGACCTCCCACATCGCCAGATGTGAGCTACTAATTTAAACAGCCAATAGGATTTCAGAAGCTCTCATCCTATTGGCTGATTTGAATATGAAGAATCAAATCAGCCAATAGGAATGCAAGGTACGCCATTTTTGAAACGGCTACCTTGCATTCAATTTTAGTGTACAGCGGTAACCGTATGAAGAGGAGTCTCTGCTCAGGGTATCTTCCAGAATAGCTCCGCTCAGCGCCACCGGGACAAAAATAGAAGACCCCGATGTGGATAAAGGTGTCGCTGCCTGGTTGAAGACTTCTCGCTGCCTAGATGAAGATGGATGTCCTTGAGTAGATTTTATGGGGTTAGTGTTTTTTTTTTTTTTTTCATTTTTCTTGGTGTTTTTTTTTTTTTAGATTAGGGCTTTGGGCAATTGTAAAAGAGATAAATGCCCTTTTAAGGGCAGTGAAAAAGAGCTGAATGCCATTTTAAGGGCAATGCCCATATAAATGCCCCTTTAGGGGCAATGGGTAGTTAGTTTTTTTTTATTTTGGGGGATTGGTTGGGTGGTAGGTGTAATTTTAGATTATTTTCTTTTTTGTAGTGTTAGGTTTTTTAAATTTGTAATTTAGATTTTTTAATTGGTAGTTTTTTTATTTTATTAGAATAGTAATGTTAGGTTAATTTATAATTTACATTTTTTATTTTTTTATTTCACAGGTAAGTTTTTATTTATTTTAAGATAGTTGTATTTTGTTTTAATTTAAAGTTAGGGGTGTTAGGTTTAGGGGTTAATAGTTTAATTTAGTGTTTTGCAATGTGGGGGGGCGGTGGTTTAGTGGTTAATAGGTTTATTTAGGTGTTGGTGATGTCAGTGAGTGGAGGATTAGGGGTTAAGAGCTTTTATTAGTGGCGGCGATGTTGGGTGCGGCGGATTAGGGGTGTTTAGACTAGGGGTTTATGTTAGGTTTAAATATAACTTTCCTTTTCCCCATAGATATCAATGGGATTACGTTACAGCAATTGCCATTCCGCACTTCAGGTGTTAGTTTTTCTCTAACACTTTCTCCCCATTGATGTAAACGCAATCCTTGGATTTCGTGCGGAATGGAGCTTAACGCCACCATATCACATGCACAAGGAGACTTTTCAGTAACTCATAATGGCAGCGCTATGGAGAGTGAAATCGTGCATTTTTTGGCGTTATTTTCGCACCCTGTTTGGCACAAAACTCGTAATCTAGGTGTATGTATGTAGCGCACTATTTCACCTCCATATACCATATTAGACTATCTGCCTTCTGGAGTCTTAAAACTCAAACACTGTCAATCCATTAAAAAATGTTTAGTCTTTTAATAGCAGGGATTTTTTTTTTTACAAAAACTTGACAGCCGGCCCCGGTTCTAGGAGAAAAGTGGGAGCTCATCTGACAGTCCCTCTTTGTGTCAAATGAACACGCAGCGTTGGTGTATTGCGGCTGTCAGACACCACCCGTAGAGACACATACTAGTAGATAGTGTGCGGCCGCCGGCCGATATTATATGGCAATGCATGGCATAAATTTGAAACACTAAGTAACATTAAAATAATAATAATAATGCGGTCACAGTGGGCGGGACTAATTTACTGCACGGCCTACCGGGCATTTGCCTGGTATGCCCGACATTCAGTTCGGGCCTGCATCATTGCCTGCTCCATAAATAAGTCAGGATTGAATCCTGCAAATAAGGTGAGTAATGAGAGGGTTTGGCTATTGAAAAACAATTGCAGCAAACAAGAAATTAATAAAAAAAAATGTTCATACTCACTTAATGCGTTATTTTATTGCTCAACTACAAAGAAATTTTGTAATTACAAGTTTACTGTCCATTTAAATCTAGCAGCAATAACTTCCAAATACTCTAATTTAACAATTGATATATAAATTAAGGGGGCATTGTAATCAATGTTTTTCTTTGCTATCTCCAAAACAGGACATTTTAAAATGTGTTTACATTTTTAATTGGTTAATTTAATTTAGTTGCATACAAAGAGAGAAGCGCTCTACCAGAAACGAACAACAGCTCAGTAGCTTGTACTATGGAGAGTTACCACCTAGGAGCAGCCTCTTTTAGCCCAGTTGTGCTTTTCACAAAGGAAAACTTTCCTGAAGCATATCAGTCTGATCCCGTCAAGTAAGGTCATTCCAGTCCCGAAATACCAGGCAATTTAGTTTCTAATTTCTCAGGCAAAAAATGTTGCTCTTTATACACGTTAGAATTTTTTTAAGTATAATATCCCTTTAACCCTTTACCTGCATGACAACCCCTTCTTTTCCCTATAGAGTTTAGAGGAAATAAATACTTTTGTTTACTACATTGTTTAATAAATTTGAACACACATTTTTTTAATGAGGGGGTCTCTAGGTCATCAAACTGGCCTAGAGACCCCCAAGTCTCCTTGGCCAGAAACCTCTCTTAAAATAAAGCCCCTATATAAGTTTTAATAACCAGGTGATCAGTGTTGTAATAGTGATCACCTGGCGTGAATAAATGTGCATTTATTTGAGATGTGTTTCATGGGAGCCACTATGTTGCACATAAAAATAATATAACATACCCAAAAGTCTTAATTTATATTATAACCTCTATTATTAACGGGATATGAAACCCACATTTTTATCTTTCATGATTCAGAGAGAGCAGGCAATTTTAAGCAACTTTCTAATTTGTGCCTATTATCAATTATCTTCATTCTCTTGCTATCTTTATTTGAAATAGATGGAATGTAAGCATAGGAGCTGGCCAATATTTTGTTCAGCACCCAGGGTAGCTCTTGCTGAATGGTGGCTACATTTAGCCGGCTTCTAAGCTTACATTCCTGCTTTTTCAAACAAAGATTCCAAGAGAATGAAGAAAATAAATAATAGGAGTAAATTAGAAAGTAGCTTAAAATGGTCTGCTCTATCTGAATTATGAAAGAAAAAAAAATTGCATTTCATATCCCTTTAACTCTAATAGAATTTAGAAAAAAACTATTGTTTTTTACAATATATTTGTGTGTGTGTGTGTGCACGTGTGTTTGTATTTGTATGCCTATAGTGGGGATTAAATGTTAGCAGCATCTAAAAAACTTCACAACAGCTCAGCACAGAGGTGGGAATGACACAGAAGTGAAGGGGTTATAATGGGACATTGAAGTGAGCACTATATTTATAAAATTATTACAACCATTGATACAGTCACTGCTGCTATACAATGGCCAGTATGCTCTCATGACAAGGAAGTTTCAACAAAGGATTCCAAGAGAAAGAGGTATTTTTGATAATAGACATCATTTAAAAAGTTTATAAAATCTGTAAAGTCTATCTGAATCATGAAAGCTTAATTTTGACAACCATGTCCCTTTAAACAACTATTTCAGAAAGTTGTTTTTTTTTTCATGAGTATTCCTTAATTTCCTACTAACTTAATAACCTCAGAAACATAACACCCAATGTCCTGCTGGAGTAAATTATAGCACATGCTTCAGTTCCAAGCATCCTTATTAGCATCATTACTCGTGCAGCTCCCACGCTGCTAGATTTCAAATAAACAACAGTACTAACTAAATATTCCATTAGCATCATCATAGCTTATTATTGCACAATTTAAAGTGTTACATAACCACAGAACAATATCCAGATGATTTAAAAAAAAAAAACATTTGGGAGATATTATTATTATCATCATAACTCCAACACAGTGCCAATGGGTCAACTAATACACTTGAAAAGTTAAATGGTGAAGAAAACTCTTAAAATTAGTCGTACATCTGCTTCAAGCTGTAGCACCACTGATTTTACATGAACAAAACTCAGTGCGAAAGAATTAAAAGAAATTATTTTAATTGTGTTAAACCACATGACAATTAACCCCTTTTAATGTTAACTGGCTCTCCAAACTGCAATTAACCTTAACCATGGCACTGTTCTATAACTATTAACACTAATCTCCACTGAGACCATTCCCATAACCGTGACCTAGTCCTACTGATATTCACTGTACATATGACTCAGTCCCTACCACCATACCCCTCAACATCAGAGACTTCACCACAACCTCTACATGATTGCTACATAATTAAATTTAATTAGAAAGCACTACACTTAGGGCTAGATTACAAGTGGAGCACTAATTTACAAGTTTACTTGTTAAATTTCTAAATGTGCCCCAATTGCCCCAAAATAAAGTTTGTTTTGGATTTTCTAAAATAAAAAAAATTAGCATCTTTAATATTTTTTTTTTTTTTTTTTTTTTTAAACTGCATGAAACAGTTTTTAAAGGATAAAGTTGACAGGTGTGGGGTGAAAAGTACCTTCACATTGCGGTCTATGGGGAACTGTGTATGTAAAAATATATGTATGTGTTGATATGTGTACATACAGTATATTTACATTTGCTGCCCATCGCTGCGCTAGGTTCTTATGCCGTGTCTGACGGCATTTGAACGAGGCTCCCATTGGATCCTATGGAAGTGTGCTCTCGTGAGCGCAAAGCTTCCGTGCAATTGTACCTAACTTGTAATACCAGCGCACATTTGCGAGCAATGGTATTACTAAGGGATTTTAAATATCACCCTCGTGAAAGCGATATTTTGCGCTCCACTTGTGATCTGGCCCTTATTAAGCTGCAAAACAAGGTTTCAAGCAGTCTACATTTAATGCTCTCTTCTATCCCTTGGGGGCAAACAGATATCATTCCAGACGGATTGATCCAGTATAGCTGTCAATCCCAGCAATTGCTTTACAGGACAGCAGGGTAAGGGGGGGGGGGGGGGGGCACACGTTTTACTTGAGCAACAGTAAATGTGAGAGGCAAATGCTGTCTCACTGGACCCCATGCAGAACCTGTATGAAAGGATTGAATGAGGGGTATTTATATGCTCCTATGGCTTTAGGGATAGGTAGTGCATACCAGGGCAGGATTGAAATTACTTCCATCCTTGATCTGATGAGTGAGGAGAATCTCTTGCCCTCTCCTTCTGTTATTAGATTTCTGTTGCTGCTGCTTGGCCACGGTGTTGTTTTTTTGTCAGTAGGTGTGAATGGTTTAGAGATGTGCCTTTTAATGGGTTTATGGGGCATGTTTTGCATTTTGGCAAAAACTGGGGGGGTCTATTTCATTATTATGTTAATTTATTAGTATACAAAACTAGGGCATTTATGACCCACATTCATGTGTCTGTGTCTTATTTGTCCACAATGTGGCCAGTTTGGAGTCAAAGTCTTTTACTACACAGTATTTTACTTTTCTTTCTATTAGAAACTCACACACAAAAAAAATAATAATATTTGTAACATTTTCAATGCATTTTTGCCCCAATAAAACATTTAGTGGGGCCATGTTTAGGCAGTGTTCAAGATCAGACACAATATCTGGAGCCCCTGACATGAACTAACTAATCCGCTGATTAGAGACGATTTATTACTCCATCCTCGGATAAATTTTATATATCATGCCATCCTACACTTTGCTGAACAGATAGATACCAGGATTGTAATATTTATGACTCTGGGATCCTGATCCAGACCGCCAAGGCCCTTTACGGTGGCCTAACATGAGTCCTCGGCACTCCCCCCCCCCCAATAATCTGGGACTGTCCTGCTTTACTACTATACTGGAAATAAAGCCTCTCTATCTGATGACATGGAAGAGGTTCACATGATCATACGTACTATCTTAAAAGATGTTGAATGTTAAAGGAATAGCGAGTTTGCTGACATTACAAGTCTATGCTGAAAATTAGATGACCCTTCACGTAATGACACTGTGGCTATGGTCGATGGAGGTGGAATGGCAGAGTCATTGAGCCAGATGGAAAATGTATTTGGACCGCCTGAGCTAGAGATCAAGGAACCAGATGAGGATTGTGAACATCAACATTTGGTTGCAGAGGCGGCTGTTCAAAAACCGAAAATATCGATGACAACAGAGCACTTTCATACTGTTTCAGAGTCTTTTACTCAGAGAAATGACATTGGCATCTACTGTTATCAAACCGTCAACTTACTTGCATTCGACGGCACCAATACACTCACCTAAGACCGCCTAACATCGCGGCCGCGGACCTGAATACGTTCTCCAAAGTTACCAAAAAAGCTGTCAAAAAGCTGCGCACCAAGTACGGGGCGATGAGCAGCGGACCTACCTACATTTATTAACCGCTAATCTGCTGCCCCCAACGTCACCGCCACTCTATTAAATTTATTAACCCCTAAACCTAAGTCTAACCCTAACCCCCACTAACTTAAATATAATTTAAATAAATCTAAATAAAATTCCTATCATTAACTAAATTATTCCTATTTAAAACTAAATACTTACCTATAAAATAAACCCTAAGCTAGCTACAATATAGCTAATAGTTACATTGTATCTAGCTTAGGGTTTATTTTTATTTTACAGGCAAGTTTGTATTTATTTTAACTAGGTAGAATAGTTATTAAATAGTTATTAACTATTTACTAACTAACTAGTTAAAATAAATAAAAATTGACCTGTAAAATAAAACCTAACCTAATTTACAATTACACCTAACACTACACTATAATTAAATTAATTCCCTAAATTAAATACAATTAAATAAAATTAAATTATCTATTGGTTAATAAATCTAGGTAGGTGGCGGCAGTGTAGGGGGGCAGATTAGGGGTTAATAAATATAATGTAGGTGGCGGCGGTGTCAAGGGCGGCAGATTAGGGGTTAATAAGTATAATGTTGGTGGCGGCAAATTGAAAACCAGGTACGCTGGTCCGGAATAGTGGCGAGCGTACATGGTAGAAATTGGATAACTAGCAAAAGTAGTCAGATTGTGCCGAATTTGCATTCGGAACTTCTGTAATGACGTAACAATCGATCTGTGTCGGACTGAGTCCGGCGGATCGTATGTTGCGTCACAAAATTCTACTTTTGCCGGTCTGTAGGGTTTGATAACTAAGGGGAATCAGGCTAGTCTGGGATATCGCTGCCATCCTAATAATTTACTATATAGTTTAATGCAGCCAATAAATGAGACACTGTGTGCTTATTAATGTATACCTTCCCTGTATTTATCTTCAACTTTGATATTTATGTTATAATATGACCCTTCTTTGCAGTCAATTTGCCATACTTTAAGATAGTTCTGCCTAAAAACCATGTTATAAAGTTGAAGTTTAAATACCTTGGGAGGTTATTGAATGGCCCCTATAACGAACTTATATAATGTTGCAGCTTCATATTATTCTTACTATCTATAAATGACCCTTCATTGACTTTCCAAGTTTTATGTCACTTTATGATGGTCTTTAAACCTGAGAAATAAGGACACTTCGTAATAACCTGACAGATAACCCAGAGAGACGTAGGGATTTTCCTTTTTTAAAGTTTATTTGGTTCGTCAAGTATGCTTTGTTTAGGTTCAATTTCTTTTTAGGTCTATAGATTTAATGATAATATAGCAACCATTTGCCTAGATTACGAGTTTTTGTCGGTAATGGTTTGCGGGGTTAGCGAGCATTTTTTTCTCACCGCTCACTTAAGACAACGCTGGTATTACAGGTTTTTACAAACCCAGCTTTAGCCTCAGAAAAGTGAGCGGAGAGCAACATTTTGCTCCACATCTCACTGTAATACCAGAGCTGCTTACGGTAGCAGTGAGCTGGCTAAACGTGCTCATGCACGATTTCCCCAGAGGAATCAATGGGGGAGAGCCGGCTGAAAAAAAGTCTAACACCTGCAAAAAAGCAGCGTTCAGCTTCTAACGCAGCCCCATTGATTCCTATGGGGAAATACATTTTATGTCTACACCTAACACTCTAACATGAACCCAGAGTCTAAACACCCCTAATCTTACACTTATTAACCCCTAATCTGCCAACCCCAACATCGCCAACACCTGCATTATATTATTAACCCCTAATCTGCTGCTCCGGACACCGCCGCCACCTACATTATCCCTATAAACCCCTAATCTGCTGCCCCCAACATCGCCGACACCTACTTTTTATTTATTACCCCTAATCTGCTGCCGCCACTATAATAAATATATTAAACCCTAAATCTAAGTGTAGCCCTAACCCTAACACCCCCTAACTTAAATATAATTTAAATACATCTAAATAAAATTACTATTATTAACTAAATTATTCCTATTTAAAACTAAATACTTACCTATAAAATAAACCCTAAGCTAGCTACAATATAACTAATAATTACATTGTAGCTATCTCAGGGTTTATTTTTATTTTACAGGCAACTTTGTATTTACTTTGTACCTTTAACTAGGTGCAATAGTTATTAAATAGTTATTAACTATTTAATAACTTCCTAGTTAAAATAAATACAAATTTACCTGTAAAATAAAACCTAACCTAAGTTACAATTACACGTAACACTACACTATCATTAAATAAATTACATAAACTAACTTCAATTAATTAAAATTAAATAAACTAAAGTATGAAAAAAACCCACTACATTACAGAAAATAATAAAATAATTACAAGAATTTTAAACTAATTACACCTAATCTAATCCCCCTAATAAAATAAAAAAGCCCCCCAAAATAATAAAAATCCCTACCCTACACTAAATTACAAATAGCCCTTAAAAGGGCTTTTTGCGGGGCATTGCCCCAAAGTAATCAGCTCTTTTACCTTTCTTTATTCGATCCGGACAGAAGAGGTCCTCCAAACGGGCAGAAGTCTTCATCCAGATGGCATCTTCTATCTTCATCCATCCGGAGCGGAGCGGGTCCATCTTCAAGCCATCCGACGCGGAGCATCCTCTTCCATCCGATGACTAACACTAAATGACGGTACCTTTAAGTGACGTCATCCAAGATGGCGTCCCTTTCGATTCCGATTGGCTGATAGAATTCTATCAGCCAATCAGAATTAAGGTAGAAAAAATCCTATTGGCTGATCAAATCAGCCAATAGGATTGAGCTTGCATTCTATTGGCTGTTCCAATCAGCCAATAGAATGCGAGCTCAATCCTATTGGCTGTTTGGATCAGCCAATAGGATTGAACTTCAATCCTATTGGCTGATTGCAGCCACCCATCAGCAGCTAGCCCCCCAGTTCATGAGCCTACCTGAGTATGCTTTTCAACAAAGGATACCAAGAAAACAAAGCAAATTAGATAGCAGATGTTCATTGGAAACATTGTATTCTCTATCTGAGTCATCAAAGAAAATTTCGTGTTTCATGTCCCTTTAAGGTTACAGCAATGCTCTATTCATGAAACCCCATTGTTCATTTTGCATGGAAAATACTTATTTGTATGTGTGACATTAACCTATTGTCATCCCAATACATACCCAGTAACCATATAAATGCCATATGTACCTTTGCATACTTCTACAATCTCTTCAGGAAAACAACTGTTAATGGTGGGCTTTATATTTCCTTTTTAATATTTGATTGTAAATCTCAGTCGCACTGCCTACATTATGGGATTAATGGTCACGTATGCTCGTTCAAGGATACAAGTTCACTAATATAGCAGGCACTTTAAAAGGCACGTGTGTGACCGTGTTTGGACAATCTTGTTTAAGGGTCTCTTAGGAGGAAACAATGTAGCAAGGCAGAAGGGTTATATATTACAGTTTAAAGAATGTTAAAATCCAAAGAAGATATAAATTGTGTTTTGCATATTAACTCGTAGTCGCCATTTTGATTTCAGTTCACGCCAAATTTGCGGTAAATAATGTTTAAATAAATACTTCTCTAAGATGAAAAGCGATCATATAGCAATAGAAAAACAATGCACAAACTGCCAACTCTGTCAACTTAAAAGATGCATTCAGATGGGCTAGCAGTTGTGAGGATGGAATAGTTAATTATGTCACAACTAAGCGATGCTCTGTTTAAAAAAAATCTGATTTAAAAGATGCCAGTTCTGTTGGTGACAACATTGCAAGAGTGACTTACAATAAAATATTAAAAATGAAAACTAAAAACATGCCATTTGTAATTGCTGGGGTCCTGAAGTGACTTTTCCTTCAGAACCCCTCAGCTGTTCAGGATACTATGTAGTCAATACATTTACATATGTTTATGCCCCTATACATATATAAATGTGTGCCCTGTTCCTTGTATACAGCCTCTCCAATAGGAAAGAATGGAGCTTTACTGAATCAATACCATGTATGTTAATAAACCTCTATAATGTCTTCTGCATTTCAGAGTGTTATGTGCAAGAGAAAAGGCTGTTTGCAAACAGAAGTGAAATAATGTAAATGTTGACTAAATTGCCCTTTCAACGACTTATCAAGTGCCTAGAGGTGTCAAATTCAAAAAGCTAAAACTGGGATCAAAAAGCTTTTGAAAAGTGACTACAAAATGTAATGTGATTATTAAAACCCTTTTGGCTCCATAGGGAAAATAGGGCTTTTATCAAGGATCTGAAAACTTGTTTATGTGGGCAAAGCCAAAAGCAGCTTTTTTAGTTCGAGAAAGAAACAAAGAAAAGCGTCTGGGGATAGATTATGACTGATGTCAAAGTGTTTTTAAATAATATACGATAAAGGAGCGTTGATAACCCTCCCATTTTGCAAAACTTAAAGGGACACTAAACGCAATTTTTTTCTTTCATGATTCAGATAGAGGGACATATCTATCAAGCTCCATATGGAGCTTGATACCCCGTGTTCCTGGAGCTTGACACCCCGTGTTTTTGGCGAGCCTTCAGGCTTGTCAGAAACACAAGTTATGAAGCAACGGTCTAAAGATCGCTGCTCCATAACCCGGTCCGCCTGCTCAGAGCAGGCGGACAGACATTGCCACAAAACAACCCGATCGAGTATGATCGGGATGATTGACACCCCGATTGGCCGCGAATCTGCAGGGGGCGGCGTTGCACCAGCAGCTCTTGTGAGCTGCTGGTGCAATGCTGAATACGGCGAGCGTATTGCTCTCCGCATTCAGCGAAGTCTGTTGGACCTGATCCGCACTGTCGGATCAGGTCCAACAGACCTTTGTTAATAGGGGCCAGAGCATGCAATTTTAAGCAACTTTCTAATTTACTCCTAATATCAATTATTCTTCATTCTTTTGACTTCTTTGTTTAAAAAGCAGGAATGTAAAGCTTAGGAGTTGGCCCATTTTAGGTTCAGCACCCTGGATAGAGATTGCTTATTGTGGCTACATCTAACCACCAATAAGCAAGCAAAACCCAGTTTCTGAACCAAAAATGGGCAGGCTCCTGAGCTTTACATTCCTGCTTTTTAAATAAAGATAGCAAGAAAACAAAGAAAAATTGATAATAGGAGTAAATTAGAAAGTTGCTTAAAAATGCATGCTCTATCTGAATCATGACAGAAAAAAAATGTGGGTTTAGTGTCCCTTTGAGAAACTGAGAACGACAATGCATGTTTTCCCTATGGACATTTATTGGAACATTTTACATTTGCTTGTGTATTTGAAAAATAAGTTACATAGAATTTATTTAACAATTTGCCATACAAGACTTTTTTGATAAATGTGTGCGTTGTAATGCCAATAATAATATATAGCTTTTTAAAAAATGTTGCTCAAAGCAAAACATCAAATCATAGCTATGCAAATATTACATATACAGGGAGTGCAGAATTATTAGGCAAGTTGTATTTTTGAGGATTAATTTTATTATTGAACAACAACCATGTTCTCAATGAACCCAAAAAACTCATTAATATCAAAGCTGAATAGTTTTGGAAGTAGTTTTTAGTTTGTTTTTAGTTAGTTTTTAGTTATAGCTATTTTAGGGGGATATCTGTGTGTGCAGGTGACTATTACTGTGCATAATTATTAGGCAACTTAACAAAAAACAAATATATACCCATTTCAATTATTTATTTTTACCAGTGAAACCAATATAACATCTCAACATTCACAAATATACATTTCTGACATTCAAAAACAAAACAAAAACAAATCAGTGACCAATATAGCCACCTTTCTTTGCAAGGACACTCAAAAGCCTGCCATCCATGGATTCTGTCAGTGTTTTGATCTGTTCACCATCAACATTGCGTGCAGCAGCAACCACAGCCTCCCATACACTGTTTAGAGAGGTGTACTGTTTTCCCTCCTTGTAAATCTCACATTTGATGATGGACCACAGGTTCTCAATGGGGTTCAGATCAGGTGAACAAGGAGGCCATGTCATTAGATTTTCTTCTTTTATACCCTTTCTTGCCAGCCACGCTGTGGAGTACTTGGACGCGTGTGATGGAGCATTGTCCTGCATGAAAATCATGTTTTTCTTGAAGGATGCAGACTTCTTACTGTACCACTGCTTGAAGAAGGTGTCTTCCAGAAACTGGCAGTAGGACTGGGAGTTGAGCTTGACTCCATCCTCAACCCGGAAAAGGCCCCACAAGCTCATCTTTGATGATACCAGCCCAAACCAGTACTCCACCTCCACCTTGTTGGCGTCTGAGTCGGACTGGAGCTCTCTGCCCTTTACCAATCCAGCCTCGGGCCCATCCATCTGGCCCATCAAGACTCACTCTCATTTCATCAGTCCATAAAACCTTAGAAAAATCAGTCTTGAGATATTTCTTGGCCCAGTCTTGACGTTTCAGCTTGTGTGTCTTGTTCAGTGGTGGTCGTCTTTCAGCCTTTCTTACCTTGGCCATGTCTCTGAGTATTGCACACCTTGTGCTTTTGGGCACTCCAGTGATGTTGCAGCTCTGAAATATGGCCAAAATGGTGGCAAGTGGCATCTTGGCAGCTGCACACTTGACTTTTCTCAGTTCATGGACAGTTATTTTGTGCCTTGGATTTTCCACACGCTTCTTGCGACCCTGTTGACTATTTTGAATGAAACGCTTGATTGTTCGATGATCACGCTTCAGAAGCTTTGCAATTTTAAGAGTGCTGCATCCCTCTGCAAGATATTTCACTATTTTTTACTTTTCTGAGCCTGTCAAGTCCTTCTTTTGACCCATTTTGCCAAAGGAAAGGAAGTTGCCTAATAATTATGCACACCTGATATAGGGTGTTGATGTCATTAGACCACACCCCTTCTCATTACAGAGATGCACATCACCTAATATGCTTAATTGGTAGTAGGCTTTCGAGCCTATACAGCTTGGAGTAAGACAACATGCATAAAGAGGATGATGTGGTCAAAATACTCATTTACCTAATAATTCTGCACTCCCTGTATATGGATTTTCTATAACACTTGCCCTGCTAGTGAAAGTACTTTAAAATTAGCATGAAAATGTTATATAGTATATAATTGTGTAAGGTATGGTATTCACAGTATGGGGTCCATTTATCATATGATCCGCTAAAGTGAACCATGTCGGCTGCACATCGATAAATGCCGACAACATACACTGTCGGCATTTATCATTGCACCAGCAGTTCTTGTGAACTGCTGGTGCAACGCCGCCCCTTGCAGATTCGCAGCCAATCGCCAGCAGGGGGTGTTAATCAGCCCGATAGTATTGGACCAGGTTTATTTTTGGTGATGTCTGTCCAATGCCTCAAGTTATGGAGCAGCGGTATTTAGACCACTACTTCATAACTTGTCTTTCACGGGGCATCAAGCTCTGTACAGAGCTTGATAAATAGACCCCTATATCTTTTGTTTTGATCAGCATAACAGGATGAGACAGTTAAAACACAGACTATTGCAAGCTCACATCTAATTGCACAGACTTTCAGACCTCCCAAATTCTTCTAGATCAGCAGTGATATCCAGCAATGCAGGTTAAGAATCAGATTGTAAGTGGCACGTTAACAGTTACGCACGAGCGATAAAGGGTTTATCGCGGATGTTTGTGCGCATTGGTTTTCTCACAAGTACATGTGATCGCTTGAGCACAATTGCAGTTAAGACGTGTAGGGTAAGCGTGACCTCAGAGCTCTGGTTAACTGTTTCCCGAAACAAAAAAAGTGTCACAAAACACATCAGAAATACATTACAAAGTACAGTTACACTCATAATAACATCTAATAAAAGATATTTAAAAAAAATATTGCACAAAAAAGTTATAAAGGCTCAAAGATATGAGGTCTCAGGTGTTAGAAGAAAATAGCAGGAAAGGGGGCTTTTACATAAATATACAGTACATGTCTAAATAAATATAATGTGTGTGTGTGTTTATTATGTGTGTATATGTACTTTCTAACATATATACACACAAACACAAATACATATGTATATTATTATATTATTATACAATTATTATACAACTTTACTGTTATCATCAAATTAGCTTTGTTCCCTTGGTGGTATTTTGAAAAGCTAAACCTAGCTAGGCTCAAACTGATTTCTAAACCGTTGAAAACCACCTCTTAGCTCAGAGCATTTTTGAAAGTTTTTCATAGTTAGACAGTGTTAGTTCATGTGTATCATATAGATAACATTGTGCTCACTCCCGTGAAGTTTATTTAGGAGTCTTCACTGATTGACTAGGCTACATGTCTGTCAAAAGCACTTAGATAAGGAGGCTGTCTGCAGAGGCTTAGATACAAGGTAATCACAGAGGTAAAAAGTATATTAATATAACTGTGTTGGTTATGCAAAAACGGGGAATGGGGTAATAAAGGGATTATATATCTTTTTAAATAAGAACATTTTGGTGTAGACTGTCCTTTTAATAAAGTGTTACAGTGTGTATTTACTTTATATTTCACATTCCAATGTTCTGCACATAGCATAATATGTTCTTAGTATATGCAAATACATATGACTATATCTATCTGTATATATATATACTGTATACTGTATATATACCTGTATATAATCATGTATCTATAAAGTATAGATATAGATATATATATAATATATAATTATATATATATATAAATATTGTACCAAAATACCATCAGATATATGTAGAACTAGTATTTATGAATAAATAGAACATATTCTTCTATGTGAAAAACATTAGAACGTGAAATATTATTTTTTTCATGTTGGGTTAGCGCACTTGAGAATATGGTGATCGGGGTTTGCAACTTCTGTAAGACAGAACAAACAAAGGTCAGGCAACTTCCTGCCTACCAGGCCTTAAAATGATACTAAACATGCTCTTTTAGTAGAAAACAAATATGTTAAATCAGTAACTATAAAAAGAAACAGATTGTGTAAAAACAGCAAACAACTTACTTTTTTCTTGCAAAATTAGCACTTAGAATTTCTTACTGTAGCCCCTGCCCCCAGAGTGGTAATAGTGGAACATTTTTTTAAACTTTCAGTTCTAAGCATGAGCAGATCTGACTCCCTGTTTATCTAGCATGATGTCACTCTCTATAACGACTGGCGATCTGGCTTTAAATAGTAAGGGAGCATGATCAGAGCTACCTTACTAAATGAAGGCAGATGCCTCATGCCCCAGCAGCAGTCTCTGCTGTTTAAGCTGATAGCGGGAACTGCAGGATGCGCCTCTGTGTTGGATGTTGGGTAAAGTAGTGTGACGTAGTACCTATATCCAAATGGCTGAAAAGGTTAGAGTTCCCAGGGAATATGCTGATGATGAACTGGATATAAAGAAATAGAGGACAGTGGGATTGCTATCAGGTGATGTTGCTATTGGCTCCCCTGTTGTTTCTTCTGGTATTCTATTTCCTTTCCCACTCTTTCTCAGTTACCTATTACCTCCACATCTTCTTTTTCCTTTTTGCCAGCTTATCCTATTGGCCTTTTATTTCCCCTCACTGCTTAGGAATAGGAAAGACAGGGCCTTTAAGGAGAGTAATGTTAATCTTCAGGGGACAAAAGGAGGGTAGTGTAGGAGTTTCTGTTGTGCAGAATGTGCTGGTGGGATTAGAAGTTTCTGTGCAGACTTCTTTAGGTAGTACAATCTGCAAGAACATTTGTAGTCGTTATATCTGAGAACTACCCTGTAGTGCATTACCTTCATGCCCATTTAAACTTAGGGTAGCTAACAAGATTAAAGAGGGCCAATGCGTTAACAATTTTGAGCTCTCCACGGAGGAATGTAAGGAGAAGGAAAGGGCTTGAAGATGGCACTGGAGATAAGAAAGCAATGTAATGTAATTCATGTAATATATTAAAATATATGGACGTGGGGGGCGTGTCGAAGCAGTGACCAAGATGGCTGCTTTTCTTTATGGCTGAATACAGGAGCAGATAAAACCGCTATTTACTGCTCTAAAATCCTACAATCTCAGGCACTTTTTGAAAATATTTTAGAGCTCAAGATTAACTGAACAGGAAAAGATATATTTCATTTATAAAGATAGATTTCAGCCCGGAAGATCTAAATAGATGTGGTGCGTAGCGGAGGCCTACTAGCGGCCTAAGCCTTCATCTAGCCCTCCCCATTATCCTGCAGACACAGGACGAACAGCTGTATATGCTGCACACTTCCCATTCCCTATAACTAATACGAGTTATTGCCCCTTCCCTATGATGT
The DNA here is from genome assembly GCF_027579735.1 of Bombina bombina. NCBI lineage: Eukaryota > Metazoa > Chordata > Amphibia > Anura > Bombinatoridae > Bombina > Bombina bombina. The sequence goes on from NC_069499.1 coordinate 793,924,038, forward strand.
ACAAAATGCAACTTGCAGAAAAATCCCTGGTGATTGCTTTAGACAAGTGGTTGTCGGATCGTCTTAACCTCATGGTGACACAACTGAAATTAGCATGGGGAAGTACCGATACAACTGCGTTGCGTAACTGCATACATAGAAACCCTATGCATGGGGAAGTACAGATACAACTGCGGTGCATAACTGCATACATAGAAACCCTATGCAGGCCTCAGAGAAGATGACTCCCATTACATATGTACCTCTGGCAACGACCAAAGGATCTAATGTCTCAGCAATAAACCCACCCGCTTTGGCTGACAACACACTTTTGCAAGATACCGCTGGTGAAGTGGTCGCATCGGAGAGCAGTCTGAGACCTATGGAGAGACAGAGCGAAACTATATATGACCAGTCATGTGGAGAATCGCTATCTTACGTCCTTACTGAAGGGACCATTGGTGTTAGCAGAGTAAAGGAGATGCTATCAGAGACACAGTACATATCCACAGCCCTCACGTCAGAAATGTGTGTTGTTAGCAAGCCCTTTGAGCATCTGAGGAGCGTTCATTTATTCAATGCTGCCTTCCCCGCCACTTTTGAAGGTACCCACCGGAGTCACGTATCGCGACTCTTAATATGTTGGATTCCAGCGGCAGGGTACAGGGCCTTCTCTGGATGCCTAGAGCCCTTGCTATACAAAAGCTTGAAAGATCTGTGCAGCAGTGTGAAATTGACCTGCTTGGGACACATACATCACAACCTGCAGCAGCCCACAGGGCTGGAGTGGGGTAATCTGCGCTGTCTTTGGGGCCGCCTGGTAAAGTTGGACAGACCAACCATTAAAAATCCTTGCACAGAGACATATAATTTCAAGTTGATGATTTGTACTCGGGGGGTTCCCTAAAGATTGACCTTAAAGAGTTAAAATAGAGACGTTCTAGAGACCTGATGTATATAAACCTTCAATATTTAAAAGTACAGTGGGTTATGGTCAGTTAAAATATAGTTAATGTCATGGCTCTTATGATGTTTTCAAGTAAATGCGGTTAAGATATACTGTCTATATTATAATTGTAGAAGCTGTGTATTTATAGCCAAAGGAGAGTATATAGAATAGGCTATATATTAAAACTGATATCTTATAGAAATAGATACATTTTTGCTGCTTACTATTTAAAAGTGACCTCCTTACTTTAATCTGTGTGGGGTAATTTTCTAAATAAATTCTATGCTATTAAGGCCTCTAAGTGTGTAAACTGGTATATATGTTCATATGCTAATCAAGGACCTAGCGACATATTCCACGATAAGCTAGCTATTTTCTACTGTTATACTTTATAATTTGTACAGTCTCCAAGGTTATAGGATAGCAAAGAACAGCCCTCTTCTTAATTCATATTATGCCTATTTGGCCCTAAATTGCCTCCTCTTAAAGCACAAATGTCTTTGATTTGAGAACCGCTAGTTATATATATCATGTACATAATAAAAACCGAGGAATATATACACTAACACCTAGATTTAGAGTTTTGCAGCCAAAGGGGGTGCGTTAGCTACACATGTTTTTTTTCCCTCCGCACCTTTTAAATAACGCTGGTATTGAGAGTTCTCTGAAGGGCTGCATTAGGCTCCAAAAAGGGAGCATAGAGGCATATTTACCGCCACTTCAACTCTCAATACCAGCGTTGCTGGTAGCGGCCAGCTAGGAAAATGTGCTCGTGCATGATTCCCCCATAGGAAACCCCCATAGGAAACAATGGGGCAGTTTGGGATGAAAAAACACCTGCACCTGCAGCGTTATTTTACACATGCAAAAAAGCAGCGTTAAGCTCCCAACGCAGCCCCATTGTTTCCTATGGGGAAACACTCTCTAAGTCTGCACCTAACACCCTAAAATAAACCCAGAGTCTGTTGGCTATGTAAATTACAAAAAGCATATTTTTTCAAATGGTATTTTTATTGAGATGTGCATTTTAAGTGATTACAGGCAAAGTAGAAAAAGGTCATTACAAAAATGTATAATCATAGATAGATAAATACACATAAATAACCATCTGTATATGCTTATACAAGTATTTGTACAGAAGTTGTAAATATAAGTAAATAAAACATGTTGCAATAAGATATGGGTGTTAAACCTATATTTTACACTTAATGGAAAAGGTTTCAAGGCAAGAAAATAGCCACTCTTGAGCTAATTTTACAATAGAATTATTTGGGATGGGTGAATATTTTGCAACATTCAAATTATTTTTTTTAATAGATTTGTCTGTTCTAATCGAAGTTAAATGTTTATCGAACAGTCTAACATTCTAAATTTGAATATTGGTATTTCGGTAATATTCATTTTAATATTTAAATTTTATGGAATATAAAATCGAATTTGAAAAACATAATTTATGCTTACCTGATAAATTTATTTCTCTTGTAGTGTATCCAGTCCACGGATCATCCATTACTTATGGGATATTAACTCCTCCCCAACAGGAAGTGCAAGAGGATTCACCCAGCAGAGCTGCTATATAGCTCCTCCCCTAACTGCCATTACCAGTCATTCGACCGAAAACATGCAGAGAAAGGAAAACCATAGGGTACAGTGGTGACTGTAGTTTAATGGAAAAATTACCTGCCTTAAAGTGACAGGGCGGGCCGTGGACTGGATACACTACAAGAGAAATAAATTTATCAGGTAAGCATAAATTATGTTTTCTCTTGTTAAGTGTATCCAGTCCACGGATCATCCATTACTTATGGGATACCAATACCAAAGCTAAAGTACACGGATGACGGGAGGGACAGGCAGGCTCTTTATACGGAAGGAACCACTGCCCTGAAGAACCTTTCTCCCAAAAACAGCCTCCGAAGAAGCAAAAGTGTCAAATTTGTAAAATTTGGAAAAAGTATGAAGAGAAGACCAAGTTGCAGGCCTTGCAAATCTGTTCAACAGAAGCCTCATTCTTAAAGGCCCAAGTGGAAGCCACAGCTCTAGTAGAATGTGCTGTAATTCTTTCAGGAGGCTGCTGTCCAGCAGTCCTCATAGGCTAACCGTATTATGCTACGAAGCCAAAAGGAGAGAGAGGTAGCCGAAGCTTTTTGACCTCTCCTCTGACCAGAATAAACGACAAACATGGAAGACGTTTGTCGAAAATCCTTAGTTGCCTGTAGATAAAATTTCAGGGCACGAACTACATCTAGATTGTGTAGCAGACGTTCCTTTTTCGAAGAAGGATAGGACACAAAGATGTAACCACAATCTCTTGATTGATATTCCTGTTAGTGACCACCTTAGGTAGAACCCAGGTTTAGTACGCAGAACTACCTTGTCTGAATGAAAAAATCAGATAAGGAGAATCACAATGTAAGGCAGATAACTCAGAGACTCTTCGAGCCGAGGAAATCGCCATTAAAAACAGAACTTTCCAAGATAACAACTTGATATCAATGGAATGAAGGGGTTCAAACGGAACCCCCTGTAAAACATTAAGAACTAAGTTCAAACTCCATGGTGGAGCAACAGTTTTAAACACAGGCTTGATCCTAGCTAAAGCCTGACAGAAAAGCTTGAACGTCCGGAACTTCTGACAGACGTTTGTGTAAAAGAATGGACAGAGCTGAAATCTGTCCCTTTAAGGAACTAGCGGATAAACCCTTTTCTAACCTTCTTGTAGAAAAGACAATATCCTCGAATCCTAACCTTACTCCATGAGTAACTCTTGGATTCGCACCAATATAAGTATTTGCGCCATATCTTATGGTATATCTTTCTGGTAACAGGCTTCCTAGCCTGTATTAAGGTATCAATAACTGACTCAGAAAAACCACGTTTTGATAAAATCAAGCATTCAATTCCAAGCAGTCAGCTTCAGAGAAATTAGATTTTGATGTTTGAAGGACCCTGATCAGAAGGTCCTGTTTCAGAGGTAGCGACCATTGGTGGACAGGATGACATGTCCACTAGATCTGCATACCAAGTCCTGCGTGGCCATGCAGGCGTTATTAGAATCACTGATGCTCTCTCCTGTTTGATTCTGGCAATCAATCGAGGAAGCATCGGGAAGGGTGGAAACACATAAGCCATCCCGAAGGTCCAAGGTGCTGTCAAAGCATCTATCAGAACCGCTCCCGGATCCCTGGATCTGGACCCGTAACGAGGAAGCTTGGCGTTCTGTCGAGACGCCATGAGATCTATCTCTGGTTTGCCCCAACGTCGAAGTATTTGGGCAAAGACCTCCGGATGAAGTTCCCACTCCCCCCCGGATGAAAAGTCTGACGACTTAAGAAATCCGCCTCCCAGTTCTCCACTCCCGGGATGTGGATAGCTGACAGGGTGCAAGAGTGAGACTCTGCCCAGCGAATTATCTTTGATACTTCCATCATTGCTAGGGAGCTTCTTGTCCCTCCCTGATGGTTGATGTAAGCTACAGTCGTGATGTTGTCCGACTGAAACCTGATGAACCCCCGAGTTGTTAACTGGGGCCAAGCCAGAAGGGCATTGAGAACTGCTCTCAATTCCAGAATGTTTATTGGTAGGAGACCTCTCCTCCTGATTCCATTGTCCCTGAGCCTTCAGAGAATTCCAGACAGCACCCCAACCTAGTAGGCTGGCGTCTGTTACAATTGTACAGTCCGGCCTGCTGAATGGCATCCCCCTGGACAGATGTGGCCAAGAAAGCCACCATAGAAGAGAATTTTCTGGTCTCTTGATCCAGATTCAGAGTAGGGGACAAGTCCTGAGTAATCCCCATTCACGGACTTAGCATGCACAATTGCAGCGGTCTGAGATGTAGACGTGCAAAGGGTACTATGTCCATTGCTGCTACCATTAAGCCGATCACCTCCATGCATTGAGCTACTGACGGGTGTTGAATGGAATGAAGGACACGGCATGCATTTTGAAGCTTTGTTAACCTGTCTTCTGTCAGGTAAATCTTCATTTCTACAGAATCTATAAGATCCCCAAGAAGGGAACTCTGTGAGTGGAAAGAGAGAACTCTTCTTTTCGTTCACCTTCCATCCATGCGACCTTAGAAATGCCAGTACTAACTCTGTATGAGACTTGGCAGTTTGAAAGCTGAAGCTTGTATCAGAATGTCGTCTAGGTACGGAGCTACCGCAATTCCTCGCGGTCTTAGTACCCGCCAGAAGAGCACACAGAACCTTTGGTGACGATTCTCGGAGCCGTAGCCAATCCGAATGGAAGAGCTACAAACTGGTAATGCCTGTCTAGAAAGGCAAACCTTAGATACCGGTAATGATCTTTGTGAATCGGTATGTGAAGGTAAGCATCCTTTAAATCCACTGTGGTCATGTACTGACCCTTTTGGATCATGGGTAAAATTGTCCGAATAGTTTCCATTTTGAACGATGGAACTCTTAGGAATTTGTTTAGGATCTTTAAATCCAAGATTGGCCTGAAAGTTCCCTCTTTTTTTGGGAACCACAAACAGATTTGAGTAAAACCCGTGTCCTTGTTCCGACCGCGGAACCGGATGGATCACTCCCATTAATAAAAGATCTTGTACGCAGCGTAGAAACGCCTCTTTCTTTATTTGGTTTGTTGACAACCTTGACAGATGAAATCTCCCTCTTGGGGGAGAGAATTTGAAGTCTAGAAGGTATCCCTGAGATATGATCTCTAACGCCCAGGGATCCTGGACATCTCTTGCCCAAGCCTGGGCGAAGAGAGAAAGTCTGCCCCCCACTAGATCCGTTCCCGGATCGGGGGCCCTCGATTCATGCTGTCTTAGGGGCAGCAGCAGGGTTTCCTGGCCTGCTTGCCCTTGTTCCAGACTGGGTTAGGTCTCCAGCCTTGTCTGTAGCGAGGCAACAGCTCCTTCCTGTTTTGGTGCAGAGGAAGTTGATGCTGCTCCTGCTTTGAAATTACGAAAGGAACGAAAATTAGACTGTCCTAGCCTTAGGTTTGGCTCTGTCTTGAGGCAGGGCATGGCCTTTACCTCCTGTAATGTCAGCGATAATTTTCTTTCAACCCGGGCGCCGAATAGGTCTGCCCCTTGAAAGGTATATTAAGCAATTTAGATTTAGAAGTAACGTCAGCTGACCAGGATTTTAGCCACAATGCTCTGTGTGCCTGAATGGCGAATCCGAATTCTTAGCCGTAAGTTTAGTTAAATGTACTACGGCATCTGAAATAAATGAGTTAGCTAACTAAGGGCTGTAAAGCTTGTGTGTAATCTCATCTAATGGAGCTGATTCAAGTGTCTCTTCCAGAGACTCAAACCAAAATGCTGCTGCAGCCGTGACAGGCGCAATGCATGCAAGAGGTTGCAATATAAAACCTTGTTGAACAAACATTTTCTTAAGGTAACCCTCTAACTTTTTATCCATTGGATCTGAAAAGGCACAGCTATCCTCCACCGGGATAGTGGTACGCTTAGCTAAAGTAGAAACTGCTCCCTCCACCTTAGGGACCGTTTGCCATAAGTCCCGTGTGGTGGCGTCTATTGGAAACATCTTTCTAAATATCGGAGGGGGTGAGAACGGCACACCGGGTCTATCCCACTCCTTAGTAACAATTTCAGTAAGTCTCTTAGGTATAGGAAAAACATCAGTACTCGCCGGTACCGCAAAATATTTATCCAACCTACATATTTTCTCTGGTATTGCAACTGTGTTACAATCATTCAGAGCCGCTAACACCTCCCCTAGTAATACACAGAGGTTTTCCAGCTTAAATTTAAAATTTGAAATATCTGAATCCAGTTTGTTTGGATCAGAACCGTCACCCGCAGAATGAAGCTCTCCGTCCTCATGTTCTGCAAATTGTGACGCAGTGTCTGACATGGCCCCTAATATTATCAGCGCACTCTGTTCTCACCCCAGAGTGATCACGCTTACCTCTTAGTTCTGGTAATTTAGCCAAAACTTCAGTCATAACAGTAGCCATATCCTGTAATGTGATTTGTAATGGCCGCCCAGATGCACTCGGCGCTACAATATCACGCACCTCCCGAGCGGGAGATGCAGGTACTGACACGAGAGGCGAGTTAGTCGGCATAAACTCTCCCTCGTTGTTTGGTGAAATATGTTCAATTTGTACAGATTGACTTTTATTTAAAGTAGCATCAATACAGTTAGTACATAAATTTCTATTGGGCTCCACTTGGCTTTAGCACATATAGACACAGATATCTTCCTCTGAATCAGACATGTTTACACACACTAGCAAATAAACTAGCAACTTGGAAATACTTTTCAAGTAATTTACTATAATATGAAACGTACTGTGCCTATAAGAAGCACAGAAAAAGTTATGACAGTTGAAAATTAATAAACTGAAAAGTTATAGCATCAAATCTTTGTAAAAAACACAATTTTAGCAAAGGATTGCTCCCATTAGCAAAGGGATAACTAACCCTGATAGCAGAAAAAAAAAAAAAAAATACAGAATAAACGTTTTTTTTTTTTATCACAGTCAACTACAATCTCACAGCTCTGCTGTGAGTGATTACCTCCCTCAAAAAAAGTTTTGAAGACCCCTGAGTTCTGTAGAGATGAACCGGATCATGCAGGGAAGACAATAAACTTCTGACTGAATTTTTTGATGCGTAGCAAAAGCACCAAAAAAGGTCCCTCCCCCTCACACATAACAGTGAGAGAGATCAGTAAACTGTCATAAAAAATAAATAAAACGACTGCCAAGTGGAAAAAAAATAGTGCCCAAAACATTTTTTCACCCAGTACCTCAGGAAAAATTAAACGATTTTACATGCCAGCAAAAAAAAACGTTTAACATTAATAAATTGAGTGTTTATTAAAAAGCCTGTTGCTAGTCCCTGCAAATTAGGCTAAAGTTTTATGCATACAGTATAATTCCAGGGAAGTGCCATTCCCCAAATACTGAAGTGTAAAATATACATACATGACAGCCTGATACCAGTTGCTGCTACTAGCATTTAAGGGCTGAGTTTACATTATATGCGTTATGGCAGAATTTTCTCATCAATTCCATTGTCAGAAAATAATAAGCTGCTACATACCTCTTTGCAGATTAATCTGCCCGCTGTCCCCTGATCTGAAGTTTACCTCTCCTCAGATGGCCGAGAAACAGCAATATGATCTTAACTACTCCGGCTAAAATCATAGAAAAACTCAGGTAGATTCCTTCTTCAAATTCTACCAGGAGAAGGAATAACACACTCCGGTGCTATTATAAAATAACAAACTTTTGTTTGAAGGTATGAAACTAAGTATAATCACCACAGTCCTCTCACACATCCTATCTATTCGTTGGGTGCAAGAGAATGACTGGTAATGGCAGTTAGGGGAGGAGCTATATAGCAGCTCTGCTGGGTGAATCCTCTTGCACTTCCCTATTGGGGAGGAGTTAATATCCCATAAGTAATGGATGATACGTGGACTGGATACACTTAACAAGAGAAAAATAATGCAAATGCATTTCGATTTAGAATCTTCATAATATATCGAAATTTGATTTTCACATTTTAAAGAATTTTTATTATTATCGATATTCGATTGTGTACAACGAATATCCAAAGGTATATTTGCTCTACCAATCGAATTTCGATTTAGCCACATTCGTAAATCCCTAAAAAAAAAAAAACGACATCAAAAAGTGAGTACTTGTCTTAACATTTAGCCCTACTCTGCAGAAGACATTGGGCGATCAGCACCGTCCCAATGATCCTAGGTAGTGGATTTCTCTACTGCAAAAATTACTTCTAAAAGAAATGCTATCTGTGTTTATAACACAACAACTAAACAAATGGAATTTTAAGGGCTTTATAATAAAGATTGGCCAACCTCTTTTTTCTTCAAAATATTTTTTTCTTCAAAATATTGTTCACAGAATATTTTACTACTTTTAATATTAAAATACAATTTATATTAATTTAATATATTCTGTTGTGTTTTCCCCTACATATTTTCATAGTTAAGATTAGAAAGAAAAAGGTTTTAACCTATATACTTTCATCTAAATAACAGACAATCCAATACTGGTAGTTGCTTATCTAAAAAAAATCACATCCTAAAGTATACTTTTGTACATATTCTACTTTTCTGTTTAGAGAATCGATAAAAAAAATGACCCCACTTTATTAAACATACCTAGATTTTAGGCACATAATAGAACACATTTTCTTTATTTTAGATACCACCTTTTCCACCATATCAGCCTAGCCAGTTTTTTAGTGGCGAGAATTTCCTTGTGCGAAATCTAGTGAATGTATGGTGAAACATAATTTACATTTGTATTATTTGAACTGTTACTACACAGAAACCCTTTTTGGCTTTAGCGAATGCACAGTTTATGGTTGGGGAAACATACTTTAGTTCCAGCCCCCGCCGAGAAGTCGCAGATAACTGGCGATTTAGGTAAGACTTTAGCTGAGCTGCGATCCATGTTATTTCCTATGGGAGACACATCGCACTTGTCTGAACAGAGAGGATCAGCCTACTTTCTTTGGTATATATCTCCGGACCCACAAATTGTGAGACTGACTAGGCTAAAAAAAGACAACTTCTCGATTGCGAGACTGACTAGGCTAAAAAAGACAACTTCTCGATTTTTTGATCATTGGGGCCCTCTATGTGTTCAGCTAGGCTCAAGTAGTACATTGCTGGTCCTACAACAAAATATACCAATATAATGAAGCACGTTTTTGATAATAGAAGTAAATTCAAACATTATAGAAAAAAAATGTCGGTTTGCAAGTTCCTTTAAGTATAATGTCCAATGTATGATAAACTTTCTCTCCCTCTAAATGCTCCAGAGGAGTAAGTTATAATTATTTTTCAAGCAAGAGCTAATATTTTTAAAAATTAGAGAATTATTTCTACCTATATCTCTCTGTGTTTCTTTCTCACTGTTTCATCCTCTCTTTCTCTCTTTAGTAAATGTATATCTTACTAGTGGTTGAATTTGGACAGTGCTGAAACCAATTATAAGATTGACAGTCCATTATAGATATACATACACATGTGAAGAAACCAGCAGAACTTCCAAATGCTTAACTTAGAATTTAATTTGTTTTTATTCACTGCTGCTGATTTATATGTGTAATATATATATAATATATATATATATATATATATATATATAATATATAAATACCTAAATGTGTGGTTGGAAAGAGGTGAAACTGAAAGCCGATGAATTAATATATCTAAAATTGTTCTTACTAATCTACAACTAACTTTTCTATGTTCTTATCATTAGAAATTCCATTACAATAGTAATCTAATTTACATGCTGCCAAAAACGATTAAAATTATTTTATTTTTCTCCTCTGTCCTATCATTTTGCTCTGAGAAGGCTATCTTTTTACTTTTGTCCATAAATCTAAATGTCACTCCATCTTGAATTGATTTTTTTTACCCTTAGTTCAAATATTTCAAGGACACAATGAGTAAAACCACAAGAATTTGAATTCATCTTTTGAGGGTCATGTAGCACAAGACGCTAGTTTAACACGGCCTATTTACCTTTCAGAGGCTATTTAAGGTGACATGAGCTATTTACCCTGTGGTCAGTGAAGTACTGAAGATTTTAACCAATGTAACATGAAAGCTTATTGAAGCAGCAAAGTGAGGTTAAGGAATGTTGGGTACTACTTCAACCATGATTTGCTGTGAGGAAGTGAATATTCAGTTTGAAAGCAAGGCAAGTAGGTAAGATGAAAAAAAATGCTATAGAAAACTTTGTAGTTTAAAACTCTATATTTCAGGAATTAAAATAGCAACAAAACATTTTTATGTTTCTTTTTAAATGTTAGTCTCTATAATCCAAATAGATGCTAGATTACATGTGGAGCGCTATTTATCATTCCCGCCAACAAGTGGCGCAAACCTTATTGCGTTTTCTTAAGTGCGCTAAACCCAACATGAAATATGAATGTTCTTCACATAGCAGTATATGTTCTATTTATTCTTAAATAAATATTTCTATATATATATATGATGTTTTTTTTGGTAAAATATATAGCTATACCTATACATATATGATTATATATAACAGCTTCACACACCTCGCAACAAAGCTTTTTGGAACTCGCTTGTCTTTATTTTCACAATCTCATCCCAACGTTTTGGTCCAGGCACTGGACCTTTGTCAAGGATATTACTTCAATACCCAACATATTTCAAACTTATTTAAAATAATTTGGATCCCTTGCACCAGCAAACAACTAAAAAGAGGGAGTGCAGTAGTAAGACTGTGTGATTATATACAGGTCACATATTTTCAGCTACTTGACTGCAAATGACTCCAATGCACATATATAAATATATATATATATATATATATATATAATATATATATATATATATATATATATTATATATATATATATATTACACATACAATTGTATGCAAAACTTTAGGCACCCCTGACAATTCCCATGATTTTCATTTATAAATAATTGGGTGTTTGGATCAGCAATTTCATTTTGATCTATCAAATTACTGAAGGACACAGTAATATTTCAGTAGTGAAATGAAGTTTATTGGATTAACAGAAAATGTGCAATATGCATCAAAACAAAATTAAAACTAACAGCACTAATCCCCATTGCAATAATTGATAAATGTTATGGTGCAAGGAAAATAGAGAATTATAATATAAAATTAACCCCTTAACGACATAGGTCGTACAGGGTACGTCTTGCACAAACTGGTCTTTAAAGACCAGCGACGTACCCTGTACGACGTAGGGTTTGAAAGTGTCTGGAAGTAATCCTGATCGCTTCCAGCCACTTTCCGGTTATTGCATTGATGCTTCGATATTGAGGCATCACTGCAATAACATTTTTCCCCATCCGATGCAGAGAGAGCCACTCTGTGGCCCTATCTGTACTGGACATCGATGGCCGCAATCGTTGGTGGGTGGAAGCCGATGTGGGAGGCGGGTGGGCGGCCATCGATGGCTTGCTGAGTGCAGAGGTGGGCGGATCGTGGGCGGGGTAGCTGGGGGGCACGCGCGTCCGTGCACGGGGAGGTAGCGGGTGAGAACCATTACACTATGGAACAGTTTGTTTAAATTTAGAGGGAGAGAGCGGGAATAAACATTTTAATATTAATAATCGAAGTGATCTGGGAGGGGGTGGGGGTTTAGTCTTGGGGGGGGAAGCTACACTACCGAAAAGTGGGGGAAAAAATAAAAAATATATATATTTTTTGTACACTGGGTACTGGCAGACAGCTGCCAGTACCCAAGATGGCTCCCAATAATGTAGAGGGGGAGGGTTAGAGAGCTGTTTTGGGGGGATCAGGGAGGTTTGGGGCTAAGGGGGATCCTACACAGCAGCATTATGTAAATATGCTAAAAAAAAAAAATAAAAAAAAATAAAAGATACCTTTTATTTTATTACTGGCAGACTTTCTGCCAGTACTTAAGATGGTGGGGACAATTGTGGGGTGGGGGAGGGAAGAGAGCTGTTTGGGAGGGATCAGGGTTCTGATGTGTCAGGTGGAGGCTGATCTCTACACTAAAGCTAAAATTAACCCTGCAAGCTCACTACAAGATCCCTAATTAACCGCTTCACTGCTAGACATAATACATGTGTGATGTGCAGTGGCATTTAGCAGCCTTCTAATTACCAAAAAGCATCGCCAAAGCCATATATGTCTGCTATTTATGAACAAAGGGGATCCCAGAGAAGCATTTACAACCATTTGTGCCATAATTGCACAAGCTGTTTGTAAATAATTTCAGTGAGAAACCTAAAATTGCGAAAAATGTTAAGTTTTTTTTAAATTTTATTGCATTTGGCGGTGAAATGGTGGCATTAAATATACCAAAATGGGCTTAGATCAATACTTTGGGTTGTCTACTACACTACACTAAAGCTAAAATTAACCCTACAAGCTCCCTACATGCTCCCTAAGTAACCCCTTCACTGCTGGGCATAAAACACGTGTGGTGCGCAGTGGCATTTAGCAGCCTTCTAATTACCAAAAAGCAACGCCAAAGCCATATAAGACTGCTATTTCTGAACAAAGGGGATCCCAGAGAAGCATTTACAACCATTTATGCCATAATCGCATAAGTTGTTTGTAAATAATTTCTGTGAGAAACCTAAAGTTTGTGAAAAAAATTGTGAAAAAGTGAACAATTCTTTTTATTTGATCGCATTTGGCGGTGAAATGGTGGCATGAAATATACCAAAATGGGCCTAGATCAAAACTTTGGGATGTCTTCTAAAAATAAATATATACATGTCAAGGGATATTCAGGTATTCCTGACAGATATCAGGGTTCCAATGTAACTAGCGCTCATTTTGAAAAAAAAGTTTTGAAATAGCAAAGTGCTACTTGTATTTATGGCCCTATAACTTGCAAAAAAAAGCAAAGAACATGTTAACATTGGGTATTTCTAAACTCAGGACAAAATTTAGAAAACTATTTAGCATGGTTGTTTTTTGGTGGTTGTAGATGTGTAACAGATGTTGGGGGTCAAAGTTAGAAAAAGTGTGGTTTTTTTTCCATTTTTTCCTCATATTTTATAATATTTTTAATAGTAAATTATAAGAAATGATAAAAATAATGGTATCTTTTGAAATTCCATTTAGTGGCGAGAAAAAAATAATATGTGTGGGTACAGTAAATGAGTAAGAGGAAAATTACAGCTAAACACAAACACCGCAGAAATGTAAAAATAGCCCTGGTCCTTAAGGGAAAGAAATTGAAAAATGGCCTTGTCCTTAAGGGCAGGCCCGGACCTGAGCGTCGGGCATACCGAGCAAAAGCCCCGGTGGGCCGCGTGGTAGTTTGGCTCCGCCCACTGCATTGAACATTTTTTTTTTTATAATTTTTTTTTATGTATTAAAATTTAATTTTTGTTATGTGTACCAGTGACTTTTTTATTTTAAAAGCAAGCCGGCACTGCTGACTGCCTTAGCCAGGTGCCCACAATCATATTAATTCCCTATATATCGGCCACCATTGGCCGCACGCACACTCTCAGAGTCTGAGATCAGATCTGGCGAATCAGTGATCAGTTCACTGAGCAGCTGCAGCACCTGGACTGCACGACTGAGTGACATTATCCAGCACGCGGCTGCATTACACTGATGCTGCCGTGCCGTATCCACATGACACTCACAGAGTCTGTCACCAGACGTGTCATCGGGGAGAGACTAGAGTACTTGGAGGGAGAGGATGTATGCCGGCCGTGGCCAGGCCCAGCAGCCATGAGGACTCAGCAGGTGGACCGTGGGGTGGCCAGGTGAGCAGAGAGGCCTTTTTTTCTTTTCTCTAGTACAGTCACACTCTGGCCGAGTTTTAATCCTCTGCGGCCGACTATGGGGTTTACACTGAGGTGGAGACTTGGATAACAGCTAAAATACTATACTGCTCTGGAGAAAATGTTAAATGGGGCAGGGCAGGGCCCTTGTGATGGTGATGTGACAGGCATTGGCAGGTCTGTTTTTAGGGACAGACAAGCAGGTCACAGCTCACTGTTTCCTCAGAGCACACAAGCTGGTTTGCCACTTAGTTATTTTAATATGTTTTACTTTAATACAGGCAGAGCTGACGTTTATTTTAACGATAGTGCTGAATTCTCCCTGCACGGCTGTGTGATATATGATCAGCAGGCCAGCCTTCACAAACGTTTTTTTTGCTCCCTATAATCCCTTTGCTGCTTTTGACCCCAGTGCTATCAATCAGTGATCAGCAGTACACGGTACAAATGGTAAAGCAGACTATAGCAGAGACTGGGCTGCCCTACATCAGAGGAACAGGGGGGGGGGGGGAGTTTATTTAGGTATGTAAAAAGTAAGGGCAGGCTCAGGTCAGGGCTCCATTAAGCTAAATGTTGTAGTACAGTACAAATAAATTAGATGTGGCGTAATCATGGTCAGTGGGTGCCTCAGATTTAGTCACACATGTTTACTTCATGGGAGTACAACTTCTTGGAGCTGGATGATACTTTGGAGCAGGTAGGAGAAAGGCCTGACTGTTATTTGTGAGGGGATTATTTTCTAGTTGCACATCTGCAAAGCAAAGTCTCAACCAACACCATAGCTTACATATTTTATGCATATATTCAAATGACTTGCTTTATGCTTTGTTAAAGACAGCTTCCATATAACATGTGAGGGGATAGACCAGGGAGTAGTTGACAACTGATTAAGTATTAGTAACTACCTGGACAAATTTTAGCATTTGCTAAAACATAAAGTCAAGCAAGGAACCCCGAGGGGAAGCGAGAGCGGGGTGCGCTAAATATTGAAAAACAATCAAGTCTGTGCACAAACCATATAACTCTCGTGGAGTCGGGTGGTGATACAAAAGCAATGTGAAGACAAAATGTGCAAGCGGCAAAGATCCTCTGGTCCTCGGAGTGAAGATTTCTGGAAATTAGAAATAAAAAAGAGGGCGCCACATAGCGTGATATTGTTGATTCAAGATCAAAGGGAGAATATTCAAAAAGACTTACCGAAAAGCTATGCACCGTACTGTGACCGGTGCTATCAGGCAGACTAACACTCTCAGTGGTTAGCACACTGGTGGCCTCAGGTGTACTGCAGGCAGGTGAATCTCTGCGTGGCTTGATTGAAGTACAGAACGTCTGTGCAGAATGTGTGTTACAGACTGCGGTAGGTTTTATGATACAACACCTTTCCAGGATGGATCATGAAAGCATAAGACAACTTCCGTAAGATAAAATAAAAATCTTTAATCCATATAAGAATTGCTACGCGTTTCTAGACCAATGGTCTGGTCTTTTCCTCAGGCATAAAAACAATGGATACAATTTTAACAAGTTAAGACCTTAAATACAGGTAAGTTTAAAAGAGGAAGGGGTGCACTACCCTGAAACGTCACATAAATAAACCACGTATTGTTAAATCTAGAGTGCTGTTTTCTACTGAAAATATATATAATATATATATATATATATATATATGTGTGTGTGTGTGATATTATGCAAATGTGCTCTAATTAAAGACCATTCTGCTAGAAAAAATCAGATAGTGTCAGGAAGACATAAATGCAGCAATAGCAGATCTTTTGTTGCCCGTTTTACTTTAAAGAGACAGTCAACACCAGAATAGATAATCCCTTTATTACCCATTCACCACTTGTATCTAAGCCTCTGCAGACTGCCCCTTATTTTAGTTATTTTAACAGACTTGTATTTTAGCCAATCAGTGCTGACTCCTAGGTAACTTCACATGTGTGAGCTCAATGTTATCTATATGACACACATGAGCTAATGCCCTCTAGTGGTTAAAAACCTGTCAAAATGCATTCAGATTAGAGGCGGCCTTCAAGGTCTAAGAAATTAGCATATGAGCATATGAGCCTACCTAGGTTAAGCTTTCAACTAAGAATACCAAGAGAACAAAGCAAAACTGGTGATAAAAGTAAATTGGAAAGTTGATAAAATGACATGACCTATCTGGAATCATGAAAGTTTAATTTGGACTTGACTGTTCCTTTAAGTGAAGTTGTGACTATGCTGTGCATTTCTTTTTTTCTAGAGGGTTAAGGTTATGCTTGTGTGTGTTGTGTGTTTATATGTGGAGATCTATGGATATCTGTGCATGTGTGTGTCTGTGAATTTGGATATCTGTATGTGTTTGTGCAGGTGGCTGTGTAAGGGTGCCTGTGTGTGTACACAGGTGTTGTATCTGTAGGTGCGTCTATGGGTGCTTCATTTAAAAATAAATGATAGAGAGAAATGGAAGGTTGCTCTCTATAATTGGGTGGGGGTACATTTTGGATTTTCACCCTGAAAGCCAGATTCTCTAGAATCAGAGTGTCAAAGCCATTGCTCTTTCTAAGAGCAAAGATCTGGATAATATTTGTAATTTATATAGATGGGAATGTGTAGAAGACTTGCTTCCAATGTTTTTTTGGATAGCTGTCCAAGACATATGACTGCAAAACAGCGAGCCACAGCTGTTTCCTGTAATATAAGAGTAGCAGTATTATCCCCGGTATATATGTTATTGATGCTGTACATGTGAATTTAAATAGCATTTTGTTATTAGTACTATTATTATCATCAGTACAAGAAACAGGGTCACTAGAAAGCACTGTACTCACCCACACAAAAGCACAGAATCCATCCCAAAAGTCTTAGAATGTTTTTTTTTTTAAATGTGGATAATGAAACTTGGCAAAGTGGAACTATTCATGGAATGTCTGTCAGTCAACTGAGTAAATTAGAAAGTTGTTTAAAATTGCTACTCTTTCGGATTCATGAAATAAAAAAAAAAATTAAATTTTTTTTGTCACTTAAACAAGTATTATTCTTGTCATGTTTGGTATATGGTTAAAGGGACAGTCTACTCCAGAATTTGTATTGTTTAAAAAGATAGAAAATCGCTTTATTACCCATTCCCCAGTTTTGCATAATCAACACAATTATATTAATATACTGTTTACCTATGTGATTACCTTGTATCTAAGCTTCTGCAGACTGCCCCCTTATTTCAGTTATTTTGACAGACTTGCTTGCAATTTAGCCAATCAGTGCAATCTCATAAGAACTCCAGAGGGGTGAGCACAATGGTATCTATATGGTACACATGAACTAACACCCTCTAGCTGTGAAAAACTGGCAAATGCATTCAGATAAGAGGTGGCCTTCAAGGCCTTAGAAATTAGCATATGAGCCTATCTAGGTTTAGCTTTAAACTAGGTTTAGCTTTCAACTAAGAACACTAAGAGAACAAAGCAAATTTGATGATAAATGTCAATTGGAAAGTTGTTTAAAATTGCATGCCCTATCTGAATCATGAAAGTTAATTTTTTACTAGACTGTCCCTAAAAACAAGAAAAGGTGAGCAGAGGGGGGGGGGGGGGGGGGGGGAGGGCCTCTTTGCCCTAAAATGCCCGGGCCTCTTTTTGGTCCCAGTCCGGCCCTGCTTAAGGGGTTAAAAAGAGAAAGTGGTAAATATGTTTCAACTGAAACACCTTCCCTAGTCTATCTTATTCTAAATATATAACAAAACCCTAATGTCAATGAACGTTTAAGATTGTTCATTTCATCTTTACAGATGTTCATTGACATTGGGTGACATCCTATGATGATGCCCAACTTTATTTCAACATTCCGTATGGACAGCATATGATTATTTCTATCATTCCCGGGAGTCCTAGCTCTTTTTCAGTGATTTGTCACTAGTATAGCATGATACCTGGGCTTGCTTGTTTAGCACTTTTAAGGTTTTTTCCTTAGCATTATTTAATTGTTGATTTGTTATTTTTCATATTATATTATATTATTTTATTATACACAGCTAATACAATAGTTTAATACATTTTGAACTCATTGTGGTTTGGTCAGTTGGTGTCTAGGGTTTTGGGGTTTTTGTTATATATTTGGAATAATCAGTGCAGAATAAGATAGACTAGGGAAGGTGTTTCGGTTAAACAGATTTCACACTTTCTATTTTTAATTTTATATATATCTGTTGGCTGGTGAATTTTGAAATTGGTGGGGGAGTTGAAAAAGTCCCAGCCCCAAATGACTTCACCCACTGCACGTAATTGCTTTTGTTTTTTACCAATAAGAGATATACATGCTAGTGTGTGCATATATATATATATATATATATATACAGTTAAGAATACAAACATTATATGTTGAACCTTCAGAAAACTAGATTAACTTGTTTAAACACATTAAAACGGTGGTCTTTAAGGTGAACATCATTAACGTTAGAAAATGAAGAGCAGGCCCGGATCCGCACCAGGAACAGCAACAAAAAATCTACTTTATTATGCTGCGTGCTTTGCACCACATACCAGCGACCTCTATTACAGCTCGCATTCCTCTGATTAATATATTTGGCTCTAGAAATGTACTCATGGATAAGAGGAAAGATATTCTTCATGCTCTAAAGTTAATGGGCCTGGAAGTCATAGGCACACCCGGGACTTTTAAAGGGGTAAGAAATAACTTGATACAGTTAATGTCACCTTGTGGGCTTGAAGGGGACACGCCAACATGTGTGCATGCTCTGATTATGTGTGCATGCTAATGATTTAAGCTATATTTCTGCCTCAATATGGCCTTTTATATCCTCAGGACTGTTCTTATCCAAAACAAATATGGGACTCTGTATCCTCTCATTGTGGTCTGTTCTCTATCCTCTCATTGTGGTCTGTTCTTCATTGGTAGATTAGGGCTTCAGGTATAGTGACCTGGTATTCGTATAAGGTGCCTTGTGTTCTGTAGAAGGCCGGCTCAGTATTTGATCAGATGACATTTTATTGATTAAAGATTGCAAAATATTTTCCAATGTTTATCAAGGCACTGTATAAGGTTCTCACCCCACATGGGACAAGTCATTTTTACCTGCAGTATCTATGATGCCTCTGCCTCGGCCCTCAGTTGCTCAGTGAGTCACACAAACTCTAGGGCTCGTATTGCATCTGCAGCCGTGTAGACATCCCCCAACATGCTCCTTTCAACCAATGGGAGGTTAGAAGACCTTCTGTGCCTAGACATACCCTATGTTAACTTATAGAGTGAAGTCAGAAATCACTTAAAGGCACAGAAGGAGCAGGTGCAAATACTCCCAGACAGGACACATTACAAAAAAAGCCCTGTCTGAGAGAACCTCACTCCTAACTGTGCACAATGGCATTTTATTTTACCCCCTTAAAAATCTTGTGGGGCACTGGCTATACTGCCCCTATGGAGGAGCCTCCATTATGTCTATATCTGTATGCATATGTATTTATGTGTTTATATGTGTATATATGTTTGTAAATACATAAACATAAAAATACAATAATACATATGTACCAACACAAATAAACATATTTATATATTTAGGATCCACTGCCCGTATTTAGACATGTTTATGTATGTATCTCTATGTTAAAGCCATTTGCCTGCCTTTTTTTCCTAAAACCTGAGACCTCACATCTTTGAGCCCTTGTAACTTTTACAACAATATTTGTTTTAATAATTTTTAATAGCATTTAATTCAATTGCGCTCAAGGGAACGAGTTTACTTTCAACCTGTAATATGTGCGCTACTTCCAATGTGTGCAAAAAGCCGACATAAACCCCTGTTCGCTTGCGTACAACAGTTGGCGCACCACTAGTAATCTAGCCCTAAGGCTCCCATGTACTAAAAGGCGAGCGGACAAGCTTCTCAAATCGAACGTGCCCCACAAGGGCTCCGGAGTACCTTTCGCTGCTTAGTACATGGAGCCCAAGTCTCTCAAAGGGACAGTAAAGGCAAAATAAATGTTTCAGATAGGTCATGCAATTGTAAAAAAAAATCCAATTTATTTTAATCAACATTTGTTGATGAGTAAAGCTAGGTAGGCTGATAGGATCAAATTATTTCAGAATTCTATGGCAGCAGTATTTGCAGTTATCTATATTGCAAACACAGCTACGAGATGGCTAAAGACATGTGCACGCTCCTGAGCTCATCCAGGATTATTCTTTAATAAAGTATACCAAGAGAACTAAGCAAAATGAATAATAGAAGTCAATTGAAAAGTTGTTTAAAATGTCATGTGCTATCAGAGTAATTTTGACTTTACTGTCGCTATAATGTTCCAATGCTTTAGTATTTATACTAAGTATATGTATTACAAAATAAACTATTATCAATAACAAAGTTTAAGTTCTCAGGCTAGCACACAAAAGCTTGTAATAAAGCAGAAGAAACTTAAAGGAACACAAAGTCAAACTTTCATGGCTCAAGTAAAGAATAAGATTTTAAGGGACTTTTCAATTTACTTCTGCTATAAAATGTAATTTGTTTTCTTTGTATCCTTTGTTGAAAAGCATACCTAGGTAGTCTCAGGAGCCGCAATGCACTACTGGAAACTAGCTGGCGATTGGTGCCTACTCACATATGCCTCAGTCATCAGCTTAATAGATGCGTTTAGCTAGCTCCCAATAGGGCATTGTTGCTTTGGTGCTAACTTTAACTATATATGTAACCCCTTTTCAGTGGATAAACTCACTGTAATAAGCAAGTAATAGTACAATACTAAAATTCTATTAAATCTTTGAGCATTTTTATGTCCTCAAACTCAGCATGACAAATTAAAATCTCAGTTACATCATTGGTCACATGACAGTCTAGATAACTAGAGATATTTGTAGGTATATTGTAATGGAATTATTCAAAATGTGTTGTTTTTTTAAAATGTCTATCTAGTTATGTTATTGATAAACTTAATGGATGTAACATTGGTGCATAATCATCTCTGATGAAACAAGCAGTAAGGTGTGAAAAACACATCAGAAGTCTGTAGCTGTGTGCAGTTTGCTCACTGTTTTGCATTTTGATATGTTCACGGAGAAAAGGAAAATTAGTCTTTAATTCTATACAGAGTCTACGGCTTGTTTTGCTACATCTGCTTTGTTTGATATAACATGTATGATATTATACCAGACACGTTTCTTAGCAGGATTAGTAATAATTCTGTACCTCCTACATAAAGAATGCCTGCCTTTTCTGAATTTTGACAGGGACCGATACACTGCTCCATCCTGACACTGCAACTAGACCTGTCTGCACAGCCTCATCTGCAAGTTTAAGGATACAGCTAGACTTAAAGGTGCAGTGGTGCCACACAGGGAGACTGGACACAAGCTATACCTTATTTCATGGAAGGCAATTTTTTATAAAAGTATGGGGTGTTGATTTCCATTTCCAGCAGAGGTTTCTGAACCTGCCAAGGTCACTCTTAAATTCCTGTTCAGTCTTGTCATGAAGTTTCTGGACTAAGTGCTGACCTGGATTGCCCTAAGAAATTTACAGTCCTGCACAAGATCATCAAGCCAACCACAGCTTAGCCTTTTCCAGGTAGGGTTGCCACCTTTATTTCAGGCCAAACCCAAAGACACTCTTATGCCCTGCACAGCACAGCAAAAAATATTTTGCAGAGTATACACTATGTATAATAGAACACAAACATAGATATTCACACTCTCACACACTGTTTATAACACACATTCTCTCACATACGCTCACTCATACTTTTACACACTAATATAATCTCACATACACACTCTCTCTGTCTCATACACAAAGACAATAACGCCCCTACATACACATACTCTCTCTCACATACTCTCACACACTCTGGCCTCTAGTTATCAACGTGTCTATTTTACCTGCCTTCGCCGGTCCAATACGCCCGCCTAAGCTCACCTACCATCGCCGCCGCGGACCTGAAAAATTTTGCCTGAGTTATCAAAAAATCTGTCAAAAAGCCGCGCACCAAGTACGGGGCGATGAGCAGCAGACTGTGAGAGTTATCACTCATCCGATCTCGCTGCTCTTCGGCTTTTTGACAGCTTTATTGACAAGCTGTCACTAAGCACCCCCACTAACTACACTGTTCTACCCCTATACCGGTGCCCCCGGAGCCCCCCACAACTAATTAAAGTTATTAACCCCTAAACCGCCGCTCCTAGACCCCGCCGCAACTCTTATAAATGTATTAACCCCTAAACCGCCACTCCCGGACCCCGCCGCCACCTACATTATACCTAGTAACCCCTATCCTGCCCCCCCTATACTGCCGCCACCTATAATAAATTTATTAACCCCTATCCTGCGGATCCCGGACCTCGCCGCAACTAAATAAATAGTTTAACCCCTAAACCGCCACTCCCAGACCCCGCCACAACCTATCTTAATCTTATTAACCCCTAATCTGCCCCCCTACACCCCCCTGAAGATCATCCTACCTTGAGCCGCCTTCAGCCAGCCGACCACCGATGGAACCGAAGAGGAGATCCGGAGCGGCAGAAGTCATCATCCAAGGGGCGCTGAAGAAGTCTTCCATCCGATTGAAGTCAACATCCAGGCATCGGAACAGCCAATAGAATGCAAGCTCAATCTGATTGGCTGATTGGATCAGCCATTCGGATTGAACTTCAATCTGATTGGCTGATTCAATCAGCCAATCAGATTTTTCCTACCTTAATACCGATTGGCTGATAGAATCCTATCAGCCAATCGGAATTGAAGGGACACCATCTTGGATGACGTCCCTTAAAGGAACCTTCATTCGTCGTTAGTCGTCAGGAAGAAGAGGATGGCTCCGCGTCGGCTTGTCTGAAGATGGCTCCGCTCCGCTCCGGATGGATGAAGATTGAAGATGCCACTTGGATGAAGACTTCAATCGGATGGAAGACCTCTTCAGCGCCGCCTGGATGTTGACTTCAATTGGATGGAAGACTTCTTCAGCGCCCCTTGGATGATGACTTCTTCCGCTCCGGATCTCCTCTTCGGTTCCATCGGTGGTCGGCTGGCTGAAGACGGCTCAAGGTAGGATGATCTTCAGGGGGGTAGTGTTAGGTTTATTTAAGGGGGGTTTGGGTTAGATTAGGGGTATGTGGGTGGTGGGTTTTAATGTTGTGGGGGGTTGTATTTTTTTTTACAGGCAAAAGAGCTGAATTCTTTGGGGCATGCCCTTTTAAGGGCTGGTAAGGTAATAGAGCTGGTAACCTTTTAATGTAGAATAGGGTAGGGAATTTTTTTATTTTGGGGGGCTTTGTTATTTTATTAGGGGGCTTAGATTATGGTGTAAGTAGCTTAAAATTGTTGTAATATTTTTGAAATGTTTGTAACTTATTTTTTTTATTTTTTTGTAACTTAGCTTTTTTATTTTTTGTACTTTAGTTAGTTTATTTAATTGAATTTAATTGTAGTTATTTGTAGCTAATTTCTTTAACTAATTTAATGATAGTGTAGTGTTAGGTTTAATTGTAACTTAGGTTAGGATTTATTTTACAGGTCATTTTGTATTTCTTTTAGCTAGGTAGTTATTAAATATTTAATAACTATTTAATAACTATTCTAACTAGCTAAAATAAATACAAAGTTACCTGTAAAATAAATATAAATCCTACAATAGCTACAATGCAATTATTAATTACATTGTAGCTATCTTAGGGTTTATTTTACAGGTAAGTATTTTTAAATAGGAATAATTTATTAAAGTATAGTGTAGTGTTAGGTGTAATTGTAACTTAGGCTAGTTTTTATTTTACAGGTTAATTTCTCTTTATTTTAACTAGGTAGCTATTAAATAGTTAATAACTATTTAATAGCTATTGTACCTAGTTAAAATAAATTGAAAGTTGCCTGTAAAATAAAAATAAATCCTAAAATAGCTACAATATAATTATTATTTATATTGTAGCTATATTAGGGTTTATTTTAAAGGTAAGTATTTAGTTTTAAATAGGAATAATTTAGTTAATAAGAGAAATATTATTTAGATTTATTTAATTAATATTTAAGTTAGGGGGGGTGTTAGGGTTAGTGTTAGACTTAGGTTTAGTGGTAAATAATTTTATTACAGTGGCGGCGGTGTAGGGGGGTAGAGTAGGGGTTAATAAGTTTAATATAGGTGGCGGCGGGGTCCAGGAGCGGCGGTTTAGGGGTTAAACAATTTATTTAGTTGTGGTGGGGTCCGGGATCGGCAGGATAGGGGTTAATAACTTTATTATTGGTGGCGACGGTATAGGGGGGGCAGGATAGGGGTTACTAGGTATAATGTAGGTGGCGGCGGGGTCCGGGAGCAGCGGTTTAGGGGTTAATACATATATTATAGTTGCGGCGGGGACCGGGAGCAGCGGTTTAGGGGTTAACATATTTATTATAGTGGTGGTTGGCTCCGGGAGTGGCAGTTTAGGGGTTAATCAGTTTATTAGAGTGGCGGTGGGCTCCGGGAGTGGCGGTTTAGGGGGTAATACTTTTATTTAGTTGCGGCGGTGTAGGGGGGACAGATTAGTGGTGTTTAGACTCGGGGTACATGTTAGGGTGTTAGGTGCAGACATCTCCCATAGGAATCAATGGGATGTCTGGCAGCAGCGAACATGAACTTTCGCTATGGTCAGACTCCCATTGATTCCTATGGGATCCGCTGCCTCCAGGGCGGCGGTTGGAAAACCAGGTACGCTGGGCCGGAAAAGTGCCGAGCCTACCTGCTAGTTTTTTGATAACTAGCAAAAGTAGTCAGATAGTGCCGAACTTGTGTGCGGAACATCTGGAGTGACGTAAGAATCGATCTGTGTCGGACTGAGTCCGGTGGATCGAAGCTTACGTCACTAGATTCTACTTTTGCCGGTGTCTAGGGCTTTATAACTAAGGCGAATCAGCCTCGCCACAAATATGCTGCAGAATTCCAGCGTATTTGAGGTTGACGGCTTGATAACTAGGGGCCATTATCTCTCACATACACACAAATATACTCACTCTTTCACACACAGAAATACACTAACAAACACAAAGACACACACTGTATAACACACAACTACACTTACACACACAGACACACTCCCACACAAAGACACACACACACAGACACACTCCCACACAAAGACACACACACACAGACACACTCCCACACAAAGACACACAGACTCCCACACAAAGACACACACACAAGAGAAAAATAATTGTAGGCATTTACAGTATGTTGCAAATGAACAATGTAATTTTTTTGGCTGTGGCTGTTTCCCACATACCAGGACATTTGTTTGTCCAGTGTAGTAGAAGAAAAAAATAGATTACTCTTGAATAGATTGAAGAGTTATAGGGATGTATAAGTCTTAAAGTAATGTTAATGTGATACTTATTCAAGTATCCTTAGGTGCTGTGTATTGAGGAAAACATAATATTAACAATTCCAGCAAGTAGCTGGACAGGATACACCTTCAAGCACTCATTACTTTCAAGAAATAGGAGAAGTGTGCCGTAAAAAATCCAAAAATAAAAACAATAATCATACGGCTAGATTACGAGTTTTGCGGTATGAGTGAAAAGCAGCGTTATGGCTCTTTTTTACTACTGCTGGTAGTCTTGCAGGTATATCTGTCCCGCACACTTTTTTGGCCGTAATGCAACGTAACTACCGCAGCTTTCAAAATTTCCTTTTTCAATGGGACTTCCATAGCGCCGGTATTACGAGTTTGCCTGTCTGGCCAAAAAGTGAGCAGTACCGCCTATAACTACAAGATCCATACCGTAAACTGAAAGTCAGTAGTTATGGGTTTTATGCTACCAAGCTGTACCATAAAACTCATAACGAAAGTGTTACAAAGTAAACTAACACCCATAAACTACCTATTAACCCCTATACCGAGGCCCTCCCGCATTGCAAGCACTAAAATAAAATTATTAACCCCTAATCTGCCGCTCCCGACATCGCCGCCAATAGAATAAACATATTAATCCCTAAACCGCCGTACTCCCGCATCGTAAACACCAGTTAAATATTATTAACCCCTAATCTGCTGTCCCTAACATCGTTAGATATGAGAGATTAGGTGTACATACGTAAACCCAAACCCATAGGGGGCGCTTCCTAAATACTAATATATAAAAGCAATAATAATAACAGTAATAAAAACCATAAATCAACTAAACATATAGTCCATATGATCCAAAAAGGGGTAGCTCTCTGTCAAAGGACAGTCAAATCCTGATGTAACGTGATCTGCAGAAAGAAAACCATGGCCTAGTAACACCACAACAAATGGAAATAGGTGCAGAATATTAAGTTATACTCACAAAGGTGTAGCACCCAACGGTGCTAGTGGGGCAGACTGGAACTAAACAGTGGTCCAGCTCACTGTATGCAACCAGCTATGATATCCGGTCAGAGAAACCTTGAGGGAGCACTCCTATGGCCTGTAGAAACACAAAGAGCAAACAACCATGGCCCAGTAACGTAGAGACAAGGGCAATAGGGGAATGGATGGAATGCACTTACAGGAAGAAAAGCACCTCCAGGTGCAGTAACGGCAGACTGGGACTTTGCAGTCGCCCAGCTGACTGATATGACCAGCAACCAGCAGGTGGCAGCAAAACGTGTTCCAAAATGACCCAATACAAGAGTGTATTAGTATATGTCACCCCAAAAACAGGCGAATCGTGAAAAAGCAAGTGTATATAAAAAATATTCTTTATTAAAAAGCAACGTGTTTCTCAGCCTTCAAGGGGCTGTTTCCTCAGGCTAATAATACAAACAATAAAAATAAACTTGCTATATAAAGGGTAACAAATATTCTCTGATAGGTCTAGTTGATAATTGGTCACACCTGTATGTGTTCACAAATAATTGGTAGTCATAGAAACAAAAGTAAACAGTGATCCACCAGTAAGGTGCAGGAATACATGTAATTTACAAGTAATCACTTTGCATAACAACCAAAAAAAACAAATGGCTTTGTACATACATCCTATTGGCTGATCCAATCAGCCAACAGGATTGAGCTCACATTCTATTTTCTGATTGGAACAGCCAATAGAATGCAAGCTCAATCCTATTGGCTGATTGGACCAGCCAATAGGATTGAAGCTCAATCCTATTGACTGATTGCATCAGCCAATAGGATTTTTTCACCTTTAATTCCGATTGGCTGATAGAATTCTATCAGCCAATCGGAATTCAAGGGACTCTTTGGATGAAGTCCCTTAAAGGAACCGTTATTCTTTGTTAGCCGTGGAAAGAAGAGGATGCTCCACACCGGATGTCTTGAAGATGGAGCCGCTCCGCGCCGGATGAAGATAGAAGATGCCGTCTGGATGAAGATTTCTGCTGGCTTGGATGAAGACTTCGGCCCGCTTGGATGAAGACTTCTGCCGGCTTCGCTGAGGACTTCTGCCGCTTTGTTGAGGATGGATGTCCAGTCTTCAAAAACTGTAAGTGGTTCTTCGGTGGTTAGTGTAGGTTTTTTTAAGGGTTTATTGGGTGGGTTTTATTTTTAGATTAGGGTTTGGGCAGAAAAGGAGCTAAATGCCCTTTTAAGGGCAATGCCCATCCAAATGCCCTTTCAGGGCAATGGGGAGCTTAGGTTTTTTTAGATAGGATTTTATTTGGGGGGTTGGTTGTGTGGGTGGTGGGTTTTACTGTTGGGGGGGTTGTTTGTATTTTTTTTTACAGGTAAAAGAGCTGATTTCTTTGGGGCAATGCCCCGCAAAAGGCCCTTTTAAGGGCCATTGGTAGTTTATTGTAGGCTTGGGTTTTTTTTATTTGGGGGGGATTTTTTATTTTGATAGGGTGATTAGATTAGGTGTAATTAGTTTAAATATATGATAATTTATTTTTTATTTTGTGTAATTTGGTGTTTGTGTTTTTTTGTAATTTAGTTCATTGTATTTAATTAATGTAATTGATTTAATTGTAGTGTAAGGTTAGGTGTTAGTGTAAGACGGGTTAGGTTTTATTTTACAAGTAAATTTGTATTTATTTTAGCTAGGTAGTTAGTAAATAGTTAATAACTATTTACTAACTATTCTACCAAGTTAAAATAAATGCAAACTTACCTGTGAAATAAAAATAAAGCCTAGGCTAGCTGCAATGTAACTATTAGTTATATTTTATCTAGCTTAGGGTTTATTTTACAGGTAAGTATTTAGTTTTAAATAGGAATTATTTAGTTAATGATATTAATTTTTATTTAGATTTATTTTAATTATATTTAAGTTAGGGGTATTAGGGTTAGACTTAGGGCTAGGGTTAGGGGTTAATAACTTTAGTATAGTGGTGCAGACGTTGGGGGCAGCAGATTAGGGGTTAATAAGTGTAGGTAGGTAGCGACGAAATTGGGGGCAGCAGATTAGGGGTTAATAAGTTAGGTAGGTGGTGGCGACATTGGGGGCAGCAGATTAGGGGTTAATAAGTGTAGGTAGGTGGTGGCGACATTGGGGGTGGCAGATTATGGGTTAATAAATATAATGTAGGTGTCGGCGATGTCGGGGGCAGCAGATTAGGGGTTAATAAATATAATGTAGGTGTTGCGATGTCGGGGCAGCAGATTAGGGGTTAATAAATATAATGTAGGTGTCGGCGATGTCAGGGGCAGAAGATTAGGGGTTAATAAATATAATGTAGGTGTCGGTGATGTTGGGGGCAGAAGATTAGGGGTGTTTAGACTCTGGGTTTATGTTAGGGTGTTAGGTGTAAACATAACTTTTGTTTCCCCATAGGAATCAATGGGGCTGCGTTACGGAGCTTTACGCTCCTTTATTGCAGGTGTTAGGCTTTTTTTCAGCTGGCTCTCCCGATTGATGGCTATGGAGAAATCGTGCACGAGCACATAAAACCAGCTCAAAGCAGCACTAGGTAAACTAGGTAATGGGATATCCTGATGTATTAATATACAATTATACAATTAAGTGCTAGCGATATTGTGAGATCTATGAATAAATTTAGGTTAGTCAGAAAGGAAAAGTACCTTTCACAGCTAACAAACCATTCTCTATAGATGAAATTTTTTTATTAAACATCATTATAGTTGTTGTTATAAAGTCACCTTTGTAATAGATACTGAGATCGATACTGTATTATTTTCCTTAATAAGGACACTTAACCATAAATTAGATTGTTAACACAGACTGGCAAATATTTAGTCAACATATGGTGTGTCTTAAAAAATATTGTTGATAGGTTAGGGCAGTATAGATCCTAATATTAGATTTTAGCGTGGCAGCTTACTGCCATATAATTCCAATCTGAATTTAAAAAAATAGTTTGCAGGTAAGAGTTCGGCTAAACATAGATCAATTTTAAATTAAATTAGGATCTATACTGCCCTAACCTATAAGCAATAATTTTTAAGACACACCATATGCTGACTATATATTTGCTAGTGTGCATTAACAATCTAATTTATGGTTACGTATCCTTATTAATGAAATAGTATCTCAGTATCTATTACAAAGGTAACTTTATAACAACATCAATAATGATGTTTAATAAAACATTTCCATCTATAGAGAATGGATTGTTAGCGGTGCAAGGTACTTTTCCTTTCTGACTAACCTAAATTCATTCATAGACCTCACAATATCGCTACCACTTAATTGTGCTATATATGGGCAGTATTACAGACCGATATTTAGCCAAGCTGTTACTTCAGTAAAACTGGCCAGACTTTTTCGTTGTAGTGTTAGCACCATAACACTCTAGCACAAACTAATACTCTCAATGTCTAGAACTATGTATTAACGGCTGCAATTCTCAGTTGTTGTAACTGCAGGCTATACTAACCGACAGCCATATGGTTACCAACTATTTTTATGACCCACACGTACATCACTACTCAACACAGTTATCTGAATATTCAGTTCCATCATTTTTAATATCAGAATAATTGTGAATTACGTTGTGGTGCATTCCACAAGCGCTTAAAGGGACACAGAACTCAATTTTTTTCTTTTGGGATTAAGATAGAGCATGCAATTTTAAGCAACTTTCTAATTTACTCCTATTATCAAATGTTCTTCATTCTCTTGGTATCTTTATTTGAAAAGCAAGAATGTAAGTTCAGATGCCGGCCCATTTTTGGTGAACAACCTGGGTTGTTCTTGCTGATTGGTGGATAAATTCACCCACCAATAAACTAGTGCTGTCCGGTGTACTGAACCAAAAATGGGCTGGCTCCTTAGCTTAGATGCCCTCTTTTTCAAATAAAATAGCACAAAAATGAAGAAAAATTGATAATAGTAGTAAATTAGAAAGTTGCTTAAAATTGCATGCTTTTACATTCAGGGCAATAGGATTTCTTCCAATATCGCTGCCTCTTATACCTCACTTATATTAAAGCAGGGGAAGGATCCTGATTAAAAAGAGTCTTATAGACCGATAGTCTTACTGAACATCGACTACAAAATACTTACCTCTATCTTAGCGCAAAGATTACAATTGCTTCTACCTAGTATTATTCATAAGGACCAAGCAGGATTTTTGTCTAAGAGGAATTCTTCAGCAAAAATAAGCGGTCTATGTCACTATAGATTATTTAAAAACATTAGAGAAACTGGGCTGTGGGGGAAAGGAGGGCACCCCTGACTTAGCAATTATTGTGATAGACGCCGAAAAGGCATTCGACTCAGTTCATTTTGATCACTTGTTATTTTCTCTCTTGCGCTTTGGCTTTATAGATAAGTTCCCCAAATGTATTGATAATTTATACAGTAAGGCCTCTAAGAAGTTAATAGTAAATGGTATGATCTCTGCAGATATTGGGCTAAAGAGGGGAACAAGACAGGGGTGCCCTCTTTCTCCCCTCTTGTTTGACGTAGCCATTAAACCGTTGGCCATTCTAATAAGACAGCAGATGGAAGATATTAAGATTGGTGAAAAAGAGCTTAAAATAGCTCTTTATGCTGACGATATTCTGATTTATATTATGGTATATTATATGGTATAGCTTGAATATCCTCTCAGTATTAAATAAAGTCAGAGATAGTTTGGTAAATTGGAAAAATCTTCCTTTGTCTATTTCGGGTCGCATTGCTCTTTACAAAATGATTCTCCTCCCCAAAATATTCTATGTCCTTCAAAATATTCCACTGATTTTGAAGGGAAAAGATATTAGGTTATTTAACACTGTATTAAGAGGGTTCATTTGGCAGCAAAAAAACTAGAATTTCATTATCCAAACTTTCGCTTCATAGGAAATACGGGGGCATGGCTTTACCAGACCGTCGAATCTACAATTATGTCTTTCTTGCACGCATAGTTACTGATTGGATATATTCTAGAGATTATGTTACAAATAATGACTTAGATCAAAATGTAACCTACCCTTTTCTTCCCACAGCACTAATTCATTGTAATAGTAGTTCTTTACCTCGGGAGGTGAAAAAATTTTGGTCTATTGCTAATCCGATCCAGGCCTGGTGGCGAGTTTGCAAACTCATGGCGGTAGAAGGTAGGGTCTCTAAATATATGCCATTAATGGGAAATCCCCACTGCAGGGCTACAATCAGCACTTTTCCTGAGGGGGCACAATTCGGGCTTAGACAATATCTCCCTTCTTTTAGATAAGGAGAGGAAGTGTGTTAAAACATTTGGATCACTTAGGGGAGAATTTAATCTCCATCAAAAAGACTTCTTTGCTTATTTACAAGCGAGACATTTGGCACTTAAATTAACAAGCGATTATGGTTGGAATTGGTCCCTTGGGAGCTTAGAAAACTGGCTGCTATTAGTAAAGAATGGTTACATGTCGGTTTCTACAGTATACCAAAGCCTAAGCTCATTCAACGGCCCTCTTAATCTGGAAAAGATATCTTCTAAATGGGTCATAGCGATCCCACAAAGTAATGTCAATTCTGCCCTTATTCTTTTTTTTTTATAAATTATTTTTTTTTATTGAGGTTAGTTTCACATTACAGTACAACTGTGATACATCGAAATATGCATGAACACAACACATTATGCACATAAAAAGGAAAACACATAAGGTCTATTCTGTTTCATCACAGGATAATCCAATCAAATAAGAAATGAACATAACCTCTTTTTTTTTTTTTTTTATCTCAATATAGAACAAGATAAAGTGTGGAAATACAGGCATATGAAAATAGACTAAAGAGCAGTCTAAATTGTTGAAAATAATGCAAATATTAATATCCATCTTATAACTGAACAGTCTGTCAAGTGAGACCAACCAGAAAGTAGTTAGAGAGAAAAAGAAAAAGGAGAGAGGGAAAGAAAAAAAAAAAAAAAAAAAGGGGGGGGAAAGAAGAGGGGGTGGTGGGGAGATGAGTGGGTAAAGGAGGGGGGAAGGGGAAGGGGTTAGTTGGTGTATGGGGCCTACAGCTACTGTTCTCGTTAGCCGTCCTGTGGTAGAATTAGTTCAGGAGCTTCCACTTTGCCCAGATTTCTGAATGCAAAAAAACTTTGTTACGTTGGGTAAAGATTGGACCCTCCATTGTCTCCAAGTAGGACATGGTTTTGACCACTTCTCCCCATGAAGGTGGAGCTTGCTGTCTCCAGAGTCTCGCTATAGCTAGTTTGGCTGAGATAAGTATATAAACGGAGAGTAAGGCCTCTGTGGGCGTGGCTGTGTTTAGGTTTAAATGTAATAAGGCTGTTTGCGGAGAGTTATGTAAGTGGGGGATTAGATTTCTACATTTGTGTGATATATCTTGCCAGAAGGTAGTCAACTTCGGACATTCCCACCAAATATGGGCCGGCGATCCCACCATCCCACACTGCCTCCAGCATAGTGGGGAGTTAGTCTGGGAAATTTTATATAACCTGAGCGGGGTGAGATGCCACTGTGTACAAATTTTAAGATATAACTCTAGTAGAGTGACACAGTGAAGTGCTTGTTTGGTTAGGGCCACTGCTCGGGCCCACTCGTCCTGTTCCGTACGAAAGTGAAAAGCCTTTTCCCAGGCCAAGGTGTAAGCTGACCTGTAGAATAGGGGAGAGTTCATCAGATCTTTGTAGGAGACCGATAGCGATCTGGGAATCCTAACGCTGTTGGTCCATCTTTTTTCCCACATGGTGGGTGGTCTGGGGGGTTGGCTTAAAAATCCCCAGGATTTTAATAGACTTCTGAGCCTCCAGAACTCAAATAGTAGAAGTTGGGGGGGATTGTAATTATTGGTAAATTGTGCGGACGTAATGAATTGGCCGTTGGAAAACAGGTCCGCTATACGGTGGATTCCATGTTCCTGCCAGAGATGGGGGTGGGAGTCTCTAAGGGCCGCTAGCAGGCCTGTTAGAGAGTGTACAGGAGAGGGGTGTGGGGCTATTTGAGGTAGCGAGCGCAGTCTATCCCATATTCGAAGGGCGTGTGAGATTATTGTATTATGGATTTTGAAGAGCGACCTGACATGCTTGGGTAGCCAGATAAGGTCTTGCAAGGTAAGAGGGCTAGGGAGCATTGCTTGTTCTAGCGCTTGCCATTTGTTTTTGCTGTCAGTGGTCTTCCATGCTAGGACTTGAGAAAGTCTTGAAGCTTCATGGTAATATGTTATGTTGGGGGCGCCCGCGCCCCCGCACAAGAGCGGTTGCTGAAGTATTCTGGTAGCAACCCTAGGATGCTTATTTTTCCAAATATACTTATTGCAGATCTGTTGAAATTTGCTAATCAGACATTTAGGGACAGGGATGGGGAGTGAACGGAACAGGTATGTGAGCTTGGGGAGCAGGAGCATCTTAAATGCAGCAATACGTCCCAGCCAGGAGATGCATGGGACACTCCACTTGTCAGTACAAGATTGGAACTGTTGGAGAAGGGGGTTAAAATTGGACTCTATAATGGTGGTGATGCTCGAGGAGAGATAAACCCCCAGATGTTTGATCCTCTGCCGGGACCAATTAAAAGGGTACCGTTGTTGAAGTTCTGTAAAATCAGGATCTGACACGTTAATGGAGTATGCCTCCGTCTTATTGATGTTAAGCTTGTAGTAGCTAATCTGTCCAAACCAATCTAGTAACCTGAAAAGGGCAGGGAGGGAGTGGAGAGGGTCGCTAAGGAATATGGTTAGATCGTCCGCGAATAAAGCGGTTTTTTGCAAGGTATTCTCTAGTTCTACTCCCTTGACATCAGGACTACCTCTGATCGCCTCCGCCAATGGTTCCATGATTAAAGCGAAGAGTAGCGGTGAGAGGGGGCAACCTTGGCGCGTCCCGTTGGTGATCGGAAAGGTCGGGGAACGGAATCCTAGACCTCTAACCGAGGCCGAGGGGGCTGAGTACAAAGCTCTAACACTGGAGCAAAATCCCGGGGGGAAGCCAAATTTATCAAGGACCTCAAATAGGTAAGTCCAATTGACCCTATCGAAAGCCTTTTCGGCGTCTAATGCTAGGGTCGTACAAGAAAGATTACGCTGCTTGGCTTCGAAGTATATGTTGAGGATCCGACGAGTGTTGTCTGGTCCTTCCCGACCCGGGGTAAAGCCAACTTGATCACCGTCCAATAGTGACGGAAGAACTTTATTTAGTCTAGAAGACAAAAGTTTCGCCATCAGCTTTACATCAACATTGATTAATGAGATGGGGCGGAAGTGTTCACATACGTTAGGGGTTTTTCCCGGTTTCGGGATGGTCACTATGGTCGCCTCTAAAAACTCAGTTGGTAGGGTGCCTGACTGTCTGGCCAGAGAGCAGATTCTAGTCAGAAGTGGAGAGATCTGGAGTCTGAACGTTTTATAGAACAGAGCTCCAAAACCATCTGGTCCTGGGGCTTTGTGGGATTTTAATTCTGCCCTTATTCAATACTCCATTTCTGAGGCCATGCGAATCACGCTCTCTTCCTCATGGAGAGAATCACATACTAAATTATTGTCCATGATATATTATACGCCAGACAAAGGCCTCTAGTTATCAACGTGTCTACTTACCTGCATTCGCCGGCCCCAATACGCTCGCCTAAGCTCGCCTAACATCGCCGCAGCAGACCTGAATACGTTCGCCAAAGTTATCAAGAAAGCTGTCAAAAAACTGTGCACCAAGTACGGTGCGATGAGCAGCGGACTGTTGTTAACTAACAGTCATCGATCTCACTGCTCATCGGCTTATTCGCAGCTTTCTTGCTAGCCTGTCACTAAGCACCCACACTATACTATACTGTTTTACCCCCTATACCGCTGCTCCCAGAGCCCCCCACAACTAAATAAATGTATTAACCCCTAAACCGCCGCTCCCAGACCACGCCGCAACTATAATAAATGTATTAACCCCTAAACCACTGCTCCCGGACCCCGCCGCAACTATAATAAATATATTAACCCCTAAACTGCCGCTCCCGGACCCCGCCGCAACCTACATTATACCTATTAACCCCTAATCTGCTGCCCCCTATACCCCCGCCACCTACATAAAGTTATTAAGCCCTATCCTGCCAATCCCGGACCCCGCCACAAATAAATTAATTGTTTAACCCCTAAACTGCCGCGCCCGGAGCCCTCCTCCACTTACATTACATTTATTAACCCCTATCCTGCCCCCCTACACTGCCGCCACCTACAGTACATTGATTAACCACTAATCTACCCCCCCTACACCGCCGCCACTATATTAAATGAATTAACCCCTAAACCTAAGTCTAACCCTAATACCCCCTTAACTTAAATATTATTTAAATTAATCTAAATAAATATTCCTATAATTAAATAAATTAATCCTATTTAAAACTAAATACTTACCTGTAAAATAAACCCTAAGATAGCTACAATATAATTATTAGTTACATTGTAGCCATTTTAGGGTTTGTTTTTATTTTACAGGCAAGTTTGTATTTATTTTAACTAGGTACAATAGCTATTAAATAGTTATTAACTATTTAATAGCTACCTAGCTAAAATAAATACAAAATTACCTGTAAAATAAATCCTTAAGTTACAATAAACTTAAGTTACAATTACACCTAACACTACACTATCATTAAATAAATTAAATTAATTAACTACAATTACCTAACATTAAATAAAATTAACTAAAAATAACTAAAGTACAAAAAACCCCTCTAAATTACAGAAAATAAAAAAAAAAATACAAGAAGTTTAAACTAATTACACTAATCTAAGCCCCCATAATAAAATAAAAAAGCCCCCCAAAATAATAAAATTCCCTACCCTATACTAAATTATAAATAGCCCTTAAAAGGGCTTTTTGCGGGGCATTGCCCCAAAGTAATCAGCTCTTTTACCTGTAAAAAAAATAAATACAACCCCCCAACATTAAAACCCACCACCCATACACCCAACCCTACTCTAAAACCCACCCAAACCCCCCTTAAAAAAACCTAACACTACCCCCTTGAAGATCACCATACCTTGAGCTGTTTTCACCCAGCCGGGCACAATTGGTCCTCCATACGGCAGAAGTCTTCATCCGATTGGAGCAGAAGAGGTCCTCCAGATGGTAGAAATCTTCATCCATGCGGCATCTTCTATCTTCATCCTTCCGGAGCGGAGCCATCTTCTATCCAGCCGACGCAGAACCATCCTCTTCAATCGAAGTCCTATCACTGAATGAAGGTTCCTTTAAATGACGTCATCCAAGATGGCGTCCCTCAAATTCCGATTGGCTGATAGAATTCTATCAGCCAATTGGAATTAAGGTAGGAAAAATCCGATTGGCATTCTATTGGCTGATTGTATCAGCCAATCGGATTGAACTTCAATCCGATTGGCTGATTACATCAGCCAATCGGATTTTTCCTACCTTAATTCCAATTGGCTGATAGAATCCTATAAGCCAATCGGAATTCGAGGGACGCCATCTTGGATAACGTCACTTAAAGGAACCTTCATTCAGTGTTAGGACTTCGATTGAAGAGGATGGCTCCGCGTCGGCTGGATAGAAGATGGCTCTGCTCCGCTCCGGAAGGATGAAGATAGAAGATGCCGCATGGATGAAGATTTATACCGTCTGGAGGACCTCTTCTGCCCCGATTGGATGAAGACTTCTGCCGTATGGAGGACCACTTGTGCTCGGCTGGGTGAAGACATCTCAAGTTAGGGTGATCTTCAAGGGGGTAGTGTTAGGTTTTTTTAAGTGGGGTTTGGGTGGGTTTTAGAGTAGGGTTGGGTGTGTGGGTGGTGGATTTTAATGTTGGGGGGGTTGTATTTCTTTTTTTTACAGGCAGATTAGGGGTTAATAGGTATAATGTAGGTGGGGAGGGGTCCGGGAGCGGCGGTTTAGGGGTTCATATATTTATTATAGTTGCGGCAGGGTCCGGGAGCGGCGGTTTAGGGGTTAAACATTTTATTTAGTTGCGGCGGGGTCCGGGAGCGGCGGTTAAGGGGTTAATAAGTATAAAGTAGGTGGCGGCGGTGTAGGTGGGACAGATTAGGGGTGTTTAGGCTCGGGTACATGTTAGGGTGTTAGGTGTAGACATCTCCCATAGGAATCAATGGGATATTGGGAAGCAGCGAACATGAGCTCTCATTGCTGTCAGACTCCCATTGATTCCTATAAGATCTGCTGCCTCCAGGGCGGCGGCTTGAACACCAGGTATGCTGGCCCGGAATAGTGGTGAGCGTACCTGGTTGTTCTTTGATAACTTCCAAAAGTAGTCAGATTGCGTTCGGAACATCTGTAGTGACGTAACCATCGATCTGTGTCGGACTGAGTCTGGCGGATCGTAGGTTACGTCACTAGATTCTACTTTTGCCGGTCTGTAGGGCTTGATAACTATGGTGAATCAGTCTCTCCACAAATACGCTGTGGAATTCCAGCGTATTGGCGGTTGGCGGCTTGATAACTAGAGGCCAAAGGCTCTAGGTATGGAAATCCTATTTCAATAAATGTCCCAAGTGTTTGTTTCCCTCAGCAAATCTTGCGCATATGATTTGGGACTGTCCAAAGATAAGATCCCTCTGGCAAAAATTAGAGTATTGGCTTAATAATACATTGGGAATTTCCCCCGTGATCTTATCATTACAACATATAGTGTTTCTTCAGTCCGACATGAAACAAGTACAGATCAATAGTAAAATAATCAATCTGTCCATACTTGCAACCAAGTACTTATTCTTCAAAAAAATGGAAAGTGAAAGCGATACCTAGCATACCAGAGATTAAGAATTGCCTAAAGAAACAATGCATCTTAGAACAGACAGATACAAATCTTCATAAGGAGGAGGATGTAAGGATTTTTTTTCGGAAATGGTCAGCATTTATTAAAACTTTTCCCCTTACAGAAATAGATCATTTAATTTACCCTTTTAGGAACTCAGACCTTGTTGTTCTCGGTTCCTCCTAACTTACCCCCCTCAAATTATTTTTGGGGTGTTTTTATTCTTTTTTTTTTTCTCTTCCTTCCCCCCTCCCCCCTTCTCGCCTAATCAAATTAGATACACTTTCAGGTTTAGAAATTGTTAAAAATGTAATTATTGTAAATAATTCATAATCTTAAAAGGTCAATTATGTTGAATTCTATTAGGTCTATAGGTGTAACTGGCTTATAAACTGGAACATGTTTTTTTTGTACAAATTTATATGGCCTTGCATGGCGTGGACTTTGTATTTTGATTATCTCACCAGTCAAAAATAAAATAATAATTAAAAAAAAAATTGCATGCTTTATCTGAATCACGAAAGAAAAAAATTGGGTTCAGTGTTCCTTTTATTTTTAACCCTAACTTCTATATTTACACAGGAGGGGTCCACTACCGTATATTAATATATCAGGATATCCCTTTACCTAGTTACTCCACCTGATACATGAAAATACATTAAATCAAATAGATTAACGTAATTGGTGTCCCCCCAATTGTTTACTACATCCATATTTGAATGGATGTCATTTGTGAATTAATCTGCATTTAAGGGTTAATACACTGTCTCTTGAATGTGTAGTACTTTCATAGACTCCAATATAGTATACGATACCTATAATACCAGACATATATGCTGCTAGATTCTGATGCCAAGCGGACATCTATTAGATTTCAAAATTGACTCACTTTACATGGTTGCAATCCATTTTTAAGTGTGTGTTTTTACCCATTTTAATTAATTTACTAATAAAGATTATTGTTTATTTTTGGATTTTTCACGCAACTCTTCTCCTATTTCTTGACGGGAATGAGTGCTGGAATAGTTAATATTTGTTTGTCCAGGCCTGACACAAAATGGAAACCTGTACGGGCTAGTCATTCCTGGACAGGTGGCAATCCTATTTCCAGACTACAAGATTACCAAGCCTGACTCTGCTTCATCAGTGCCCAACAATATGAAAAAAAATAAATATTTACCAGTTTTAAATGGAACACTCTTTTACATGCATGACATTTTTTATTTTTTAGTTTGGTGTCCAGTTAAATGCCTGCAAACTAAGAAGCATATTACAAATGAGATGCAGTTCTAGTATCATTAAGGCTCAGGATGGGGTCAAGCGTAAGGCTGGTGCAGTAGAAGATTGCTGCATATGGTTAATATGATGGAGAGGTTCAGCTAGTATGATTAAAGGGACATTAAACACTAAATAAATGCTAGATAGATTGATGCATTTAAAGAAAAGATTAGTCTGAGAATAAAATGTAGATGTATTAATATCATATTTAATATCATTAGCTGTTTAAAAAGAGACAAAATAAGTGTAAAGGTTTAAGGCTAGATTACGTGTGGAGCGAAAAAGGGCTTATTGCTGCTGTTTTCGCGCGTCTGGTTTTTTGCTTCCCTTACAACTTTAAGTAAACATGATCACTTGAGCTCTGGTTAACTGTTTTGCAAAAAAAAAGGTGTCCTAAACACATCAAAAATACTTTGCAAAAGTACAGTTACACTCATAATAATAAAAATGATAAAAACATATTATAAGGGCTCAAAGATATGAGATCTCAGGTGTTAGAGAAAAAAAAAAGACTGCAAAGGGCTTTAAATATTTGGTAAGCATGAAAATGTAGCACAAAAAAAAAAAATCACCACTTAAGTCTAATGAATGTAGGGACTATCTCACAGGGTACATTGCCTTCTCCCTCATGATGCCTCACATACTGTGTTGATGTAGTACCTATGTCCAACCTTCTCCCTCATGCTGCAGTCCCATCTGTCAGCCCTGATAGACGAGACTGCATCCAGAGTCAGAAGGCACCTGCCTTCACATGGTAAGGAAGAACTGATCATATGAAAGCAGATCGCCAATGCAGACAGAGACACTCTGACTGTATCCCTCTCTGCATCAGCTTGCGGTGGTGTGTTGGGGGGTGTTGGAGGAAAGGAGGGAGGTGAGTAGGTGGCACATCGCTGGAGGGGGAGTGGGATCGCTACACTGTTGTTAGAATTTACAGGGATGGAGGGATCCACTACACTATGGAAAATGGATTTTTTTTTTTTATTTTTTTTTATTATCAAAATACATAAACACAAAACAAACTTTTCTGGTGTTACAAAACATTACCGACACTATAAGAATCACAACACTACTCATCAAATAATTGCTTAATTCTATAAGGCATTACTTTTCCCTGTTCCTATAACCATTTGCCCTCTTATATTGCCCTGGGGAGATGGAGATTCCCTTACTAACTTTTCCCAAATTACCTTGGCTTCTAGATGTATATCTTGCCTATTATTTTTCAGATAGAAATATTCTTTGTTCATTAAGTAATCATTCACTTTATTGAGCCATTCTTCTCTTGTGGGGACTATTGGTGTTTTCCATTTAATAAGTATAAGGTTCTTTGCACTATTGAGCATGATTTGGTATAAATATGCTCTAGGTTTGTCCCATTTAGTGTTAAGGTCATTTAAAAT
This sequence comes from Bombina bombina, assembly GCF_027579735.1. NCBI lineage: Eukaryota > Metazoa > Chordata > Amphibia > Anura > Bombinatoridae > Bombina > Bombina bombina. Next base: position 793,964,969 of record NC_069499.1, read on the forward strand.
AGCCGTAAGAAAATTATTCAAATTAATCTTATCCTCTCTAATCTCAACTACTTGAAATATACTTTTCCAAAAAACCTTTATGAATGGACAAAACCACATTATATGAGATAAGGTACCCTTATTCCCGCACCTTCTCCAACAACTATCTTGTGTATGTGGAAACATTTTTTTTATTCTAGTTGGTGTAAGATACCATCTTGTTAAAAATTTTAAATTTTGTTCCAGAATCCTTGCTGATATTGAGGATTTTGCCGTCTGCTGGCAAATATTTTTCCAGGCTTTTAAATCTATATCCTGTTCTAATTCTTCTTGCCAATTTTTAGTGTGGGCCGGGAGCTCTTCGGCCCCGTCTTGTAATAATCTATAAGACTTATAGAGGGTATGTTTTAAATTCCCTCTGGAATTACACAAATTCTCTATTTTTGTTAGTGGTCTGAGGATCTTATTCTTCTCTTTATTTGTCATTATATAATGGTAAACCTGTGAATATGTAAACCAGTCTGTTACCCCCCTTCTCCTGCAGTTCTTCCTGGGACCTTAACTTCCCGTTATCTACTAAATCTATTATTCTATAATTATTATCCTCCTTGTCCCCTTTAAAATATCCCTCCAAAAACTTTTTATTCTCAACTAAGTCTAGAAGGGGGGGAAGGGATAGATGAAATGTTACCTTTTTTCCTATTTATCTTATCCCAGATCTTAACCGTTTCTTTAATAATGCTATAACTCTCAATCTTGAATGATCTATCTTTTGGGTTTTCCCAACATTGATTGCTTATTCTTTTTCTTCCTATAAGTTCCCCTTCCATCTTTACCCATATCATCACTTCCTTTTTTGTATGCCATTCTATAACTCTTTGTAAAAATGTAGCAAGTCTGTATTTAGCTAAATTTGGGAGTCCCATCCCACCCTCTTTTCTTTTCCTATACATAGTCTCTTTGCTTATTATAGGATGTATTTTACCCCACACATAATTATTAATTATTTTTTGTAAATCTTCTATATAATTAAGTGCTATGGGGATGGGCATAGCTTGTAAAACATAAAAAAATCTAGGTAAAACATTCATCTGTATGATATTTATTCTCCCCAACCATGAGATCATTTTAGGGTACCAGGATAGGAGATCGTTTGTTATAGTATTCTTAAGGCATAAATAATTCAGAGCAAATAATTTTCCTACATTTTTTGTCAAATAAACCCCTAAATATTTTAAAGCTTCAACCTCTTTAAATGGATGAGTTGTCACCATTATTTCTTGCATCTTAATATTCATTATTTCAGATTTATTTACATTAACCAAAAAATTTGACATTAATCCAAATACCTTAAATTCTTCCAGTAATTCTTTGATTTAGTTGGCTGGGTCCGCCAGGGACAGGAGGATATCATCCGCGAACAATGACACTTTATATTCGCTGTCACCTATTTTGATACCTCTAATTTTCTCATTTTGCCTAATGCGGGCTGCCAAAATTTCTATAGATAGAATGAATAAAGTTGGCGATAAGGGACACCCTTGTCTGGTTCCGTTATGTATACAAAAAATATTCGATAATTCTCCATTTACCATAATCCTAGCTGTTGGGTCTGTATATAGCGCCATTATTCTTTTGATAAATTTTTGTAGAATTTATTAAATTGTTGGGCCATTTCTTGTTGATTCTTACAATAGCTTTTGTCCTCCTTTATCAGTTTATAAATACAATTGCTTATTAGTTTTTTTTTTTATAGCTCTCGCGAGGAGTCTACCGTTTTTATCTCGTTCCATATAAAACTTACGTTTCAACCACAAAGCTTTTCTCTTATTAATACTTGACCAATAATCCCGAATATTCCTCCTTTCCCTCTCTAGGTCTTCTAATATTTTCCTATTTTCTGGGGCTTGTTTATGCCTTTTCTCTAGGATCTGAATTTTTTCCAACGTCTCTCTAAAGAATTTCTCCCTTACCTTTTTCTGTATACTCCTTAAATTAATTAGCTCTCCCCTTGAAACACATTTATGTGCGTCCCAGAGCGTAGTTGCCTCTATTTTTTCTACATTGTTAAGACGAAAAAATTCTTCTATTTTCCCTGCTATAATTTCCCTATCTTCCTGTTTCTTAAAAATGGCATCATCCAGTCTCCAATTATACTGTTTTTCCTCCTGTAGGCCCCATTTTATTTTTAGGCTTACCGGGGCATGGTCCGACCAAGTCCTTGGCAAAATCTGTGCTTCCTGTATTCGTGTTAACCCTTTTAAATTTATGCATAGATAATCCAGTCTAGAGTAAGAAAGATGTGGGTTCGAGAAGAACGTATAATCTCTCTGAGTAGGGTATAACAGCCTCCATACGTCGTATATAGCTATCTGTTCTAAACTATTAGTTACTTGCTTTGTGATATATTTGGGAATACTAGACTTTTTCTTAGAATTATCAAGATATGGGTCTAACGTAATATTGAAGTCTCCTCCAAATAGCAAAGTTCCTTTTTGGAAATCCAATACTATATTAATCAATTTTTTTTTAAAAACAATTCTGTTTTATATTTGGGCCATAAATATTGAAAATTGTCATTAGTTCACCTTGGATATACCCTTTAATTCCTAGATATCTTCCTTCCTTATCTTTTACCTTCTCTTTCAATTGGAAGTTCAAATTTTTATGGAGTACTATGCAGACCCCGTTCCTCCTGCCCCTGTCCGAGGCCATGTAACAAACATTATACTTATCATTTATAAATTTCAGTTCCCTGTCCCTTCTAAAATGGGTCTCTTGGAATAATAAAACATCACATTTTAATTTCTCCATCTCCCTCAGAGCCATAGATCTCTTCTGGGGGGTATTAAGCCCTTTGGCATTTAAAGTTATAATCTTAATATCTTTAATTTCTTTACTCAACTCCCCATAAGAGTATCTCTATATAATACCTTGATTCCTTTTGTCTCTATATGACTAATAGATCCTCTCCCTAGGTGATTCTTATAACACATAACATTGAATTTTCTATTTACATACATAAAACAAAAAAACATATAAGATTAGACTTAGGAGTAGAACTTCCTCCCTGTCGGAATTTCCTGGGAAAGAACAAAACAAAAAAAAAACAAAAACAAAAAACAAACAAACCAAGCTTAGGTGGGCCTGAATCAGGTCCAGCTATCCCCTTCTACCCTCCTCAAAGGTAGGTGTAGAGGGTAAAAAAATATATATATATATTATTAAAAAAGGAAGTGATCCACTCTAGTGTGAATTACCCACGTATTTTGAGTGAAGGGAGAAAAAAAAAAAAAAAAAAGGGGTTCCACTCTGGTGTGAATTACACACATAAAAATATGTGAATTAAAAAAAAAAAAAAAGCCATGGAAGTGTTCCATTCTGGTGTCGCATATAAATTGTGTGAAAAAAAAAAAAAAAGAAAAGTGTCTGAGGTAAATTTACATTACTTTGGGTTAGTGTGATAAAGGCCCCTAAAGAGGAACAAGTCTAGTGTGAAAAAATCTAGTGGGAATAACACACACAAAAAAAAAAGTGTCTGAGGTAAATTTACATTACCTTGGATTAGTGTGATAAAGGCCCCTAAAGAGGAACAGTCTAGTGTGAAAAAAATCTAGTGGGAGTGACACACAAAGAAAAAAGAGAAGAGAAAAAAAAAAAAAAGGAGAAAAAAAAAAAACCCTCTCTGGGTTTAACCATGTAGGGGATAGTGCCCCTGCAATATTAGTGTTATACATTGTGCCTAGCCCTTGTGGCTGTTTAGTGCAAGGGAAGAAAAAGAAGAAAAAAAAAAAAAAGCAAACCCTCTCAGGGTTTAACCATGTAGGGGATAGTGTCCCTGCAATATTGGTGTTATAAATTGTGCATAGCCCTTGTGGCTATTTAGTACGGAGAAAAAAAAAAAACCCACATATACTTTTTAGCATTATCCCGTTAACTTTCTCAGGAGCATATCCCTCAATTTTGTTAATTTATTATGAATCCTTATTTTAATTTTTCTTCCTTTTTTCCTTCTTCTCCTCCTTTTTAGTAGATTAATTTGGCTGTCCATTCTTTTTCTTCTTTTTAACTTCTTCCCACCTATGTTTTTGGGTGTTCCCTTTTACCAATGATCTTTGTCTCATCTCGTCGGGTTCCTCTCTCTCAAAATCTGTAGGTATTTCGATATCCAGGTGTAGCTTGGTTTTTATCTGATGTATATCCTCCCTCCTTTTATAGAGTAAGGTATTCCCATTATGGAAAATTATTAACCCAAAAGGGTAAGTCCACTTATACCTTATCCCTTTTTCCTGTAGGCTTCTAGTCAGGAATCTAATATCTCTACTTTTTTTCATAGTTGCCATGCTTAGATCTGCAAATATTTGTATTTCCAATTGTTGGTATTTAAATATATGTTCCCTTTTAGCTCTTCTTAATATTTGTTCTTTTAATGTGAAATCTTGTAGGTTTAATATAACATCTCTGGTTCTTCCCGGGATTACTTGATTTGACAGTCTATGTATTCTGTCTATTTTTATAACCTTTTCTTGGGAGTCCGGTATCAAAGTGGCCAGGAGCTTTTGAACAAAAGGTTTTAGGTCCTCAGGTTTAATTTCTTCTGGTATGCCTTTTACCCTTAGATTCCCCCTTCTGGACCTATCTTCCAGATCTGTTATTTTGTCTTGCATCTCATTTATTTGCTGTGCTTGTGCAAGTATAACGTCATTAACTTGTGCCATTTCTTGTTCTACTTCCTCCTGCTGGCCTTCTAGGGTATTAACCCTCTGTCCCATTTCATTTAATTCTCTTTTAATTTCAGAGAGTTCTGCCATAATACAGTCTTTTATAGAGTTAATATCTTCCTTTGTTGCTAATTTCCTAATTTCCTCTATTGTTATTTGTGCACCCATACTTGTTAAGCTTTCTTTTGCTGTTGTCCCTGTATTTTTAGGGCTTATGTGTTGTTCTAAACTCAGATTGTGGAAAAAGGAATTATCTTTTACACTTGGGGATTTATTATTTCTGTTTGCTTTATCCATCTTGGTATTTTTTTTGGCCGCCATTTTTCTCTACTTTTATACTTTGTTCTTTCTCCTTGCCTTTTTTATCTCCCCCTTTTTCTATTTTTCCCTTTATTTTTCCTCTTTTCCCCTTCTTCCTTATTTCAAATTCTCTTCTTTTTTACATATCCTCTCTTTCTCGATATGTACTTGGGGGGAAAATGGATTTTTAAAGGGGAGAAGGGGCCGTACATCAAGTTCGCTGGGGCAGGGGAGGGTGAGAGGGGCCGCTACTCTAAAGAAAGGGCTTTTATTAATAAAAGGGTTTTTATTAGTAAATGAATACAAAAAAATAGTTAGTACCTAAGATGGCGAAGAACATTAAGATAGGGGAAGGTTAGTGAACTGTACTAATAATTATTTTTTTAAAAGCCCTAAAAACCTCATATTGTCTGCCAGTACCTAAGATGGTGGTGAGGAGTGGGAGTGGAGAGCTGTTTGTGAGGGATGAGGTAGAGATCAGGGAGGTGGGAGGTGTCAGGTTAATACCTACATTAAAATACTAATACCCTTAACTAATTAGCCCTTTCATTGCTGGGGATTTCAGAACTGTGGTGTGCAGCTGCATGAGCTTTATAACATTCTGCACTGATACAATGCTACAAATAGCAGCAGTTAGTAAATATAGTAAATCTGGCCAGTACACAGATATAAGTGGCTCTCTGTATCTCTGGGACTTGTTCCAATGTGTCCACAAATGAGTGCGGCTCAGTCCACAAATAGATTTCCCTCCAAAAGAAGAAAAAAAAAAAAAGCAAACCCTCTCAGGGTTTAACCATGTAGGGGATAGTGTCCCTGCAATATTGGTGTTATAAATTGTGCATAGCCCTTGTGGCTATTTAGTACGGAGAAAAAAAAAAACCCACATATACTTTTTAACATTATCCCGTTAACTTTCTCAGGAGCATATCCCTCAATTTTGTTAATTTATTATGAATCCTTATTTTAATTTTTCTTCCTTTTTTCCTTCTTCTCCTCCTTTTTAGTAGATTAATTTGGCTGTCCATTCTTTTTCTTCTTTTTAACTTCTTCCCACCTATGTTTTTGGGTGTTCCCTTTTACCAATGATCTTTGTCTCATCTCGTCGGGTTCCTCTCTCTCAAAATCTGTAGGTATTTCGATATCCAGGTGTAGCTTGTTTTTTATCTGATGTATATCCTCCCTCCTTTTATAGAGTAAGGTATTCCCATTATGGAAAATTATTAACCCAAAAGGGTAAGTCCACTTATACCTTATCCCTTTTTCCTGTAGGCTTCTAGTCAGGAATCTAATATCTCTACTTTTTTTCATAGTTGCCATGCTTAGATCTGCAAATATTTTTATTTCCAATTGTTGGTATTTAAATATATGTTCCCTTTTAGCTCTTCTTAATATTTGTTCTTTTAATGTGAAATCTTGTAGGTTTAATATAACATCTCTGGTTCTTCCCGGGATTACTTGATTTGACAGTCTATGTATTCTGTCTATTTTTATAACCTTTTCTTGGGAGTCCGGTATCAAAGTGGCCAGGAGCTTTTGAACAAAAGGTTTTAGGTCCTCAGGTTTAATTTCTTCTGGTATGCCTTTTACCCTTAGATTCCCCCTTCTGGACCTATCTTCCAGATCTGTTATTTTGTCTTGCATCTCATTTATTTGCTGTGCTTGTGCAAGTATAACGTCATTAACTTGTGCCATTTCTTGTTCTACTTCCTCCTGCTGGCCTTCTAGGGTATTAACCCTCTGTCCCATTTCATTTAATTCTCTTTTAATTTCAGAGAGTTCTGCCATAATACAGTCTTTTATAGAGTTAATATCTTCCTTTGTTGCTAATTTCCTAATTTCCTCTATTGTTATTTGTGCACCCATACTTGTTAAGCTTTCTTTTGCTGTTGTCCCTGTATTTTTAGGGCTTATGTGTTGTTCTAAACTCAGATTGTGGAAAAAGGGATTATCTTTTACACTTGGGGATTTATTATTTCTGTTTGCTTTATCCATCTTGGTATTTTTTTTGGCCGCCATTTTTCTCTACTTTTATACTTTGTTCTTTCTCCTTGCCTTTTTTATCTCCCCCTTTTTCTATTTTTCCCTTTATTTTTCCTCTTTTCCCCTTCTTCCTTATTTCAAATTCTCTTCTTTTTTACATATCCTCTCTTTCTCGATATGTACTTGGGGGGAAAATGGATTTTTAAAGGGGAGAAGGGGCCGTACATCAAGTTCGCTGGGGCAGGGGAGGGTGAGAGGGGCCGCTACTCTAAAGAAAGGGCTTTTATTAATAAAAGGGTTTTTATTAGTAAATGAATACAAAAAAATAGTTAGTACCTAAGATGGCGAAGAACATTAAGATAGGGGAAGGTTAGTGAACTGTACTAATAATTATTTTTTTAAAAGCCCTAAAAACCTCATACTGTCTGCCAGTACCTAAGATGGTGGTGAGGAGTGGGAGTGGAGAGCTGTTTGTGAGGGATGAGGTAGAGATCAGGGAGGTGGGAGGTGTCAGGTTAATACCTATATTAAAATACTAATACCCTTAACTAATTAGCCCTTTCATTGCTGGGGATTTCAGAACTGTGGTGTGCAGCTGCATGAGCTTTATAACATTCTGCACTGATACAATGCTACAAATAGCAGCAGTTAGTAAATATAGTAAATCTGGCCAGTACACAGATATAAGTGGCTCTCTGTATCTCTGGGACTTGTTCCAATGTGTCCACAAATGAGTGCGGCTCAGTCCACAAATAGATTTCCCTCCAAAAGTGGATCCTCCAATACAGATCTAAAAAACAGAAAGTGGGACAAGCGCACAGTGGATGCTCCTAGTGTATTTCGTTTCAGATTATTTTTTTAAGTGGTGAGGAATGACTAAAAGCACTAGTGACGTCACTAGGGGGTGCGGGCCGTACCCGGGTGACACCCTCCAGGGGGTGACACCACCAGAATTTTTAATTTTTTTTAATTTTATTAAAATTCAAAGAAATACAATGTAGAGATGCATAGATTTTTTTTATTAGAGGGGCCAGCATTTGTGAACATTAGTGGGACTGGAGAAGTTGTAGACAATTCATTTTTTTGCCCCTTGAGCCAGCGCTGCAATTTCCACAAATAGTTTTCCCGGCTGCTTTTGCTTGTTTGTACTTTGCTCCTCCCCTGCCCAATTTCACTATGAATGTTGTGGGCGTGCCGTGGGGCTTGCAAAGTTGCAATGCTATCCTAAACCTGCCAGCCTATCTGTGCTCACAGACGTGTGGAGCAGTGGAGTCACTCACTGCTGTGCTGTCTCTCTAAACGGGAACCAAGAAATTGTGAGGGGAATGCCTGGCACCTGAACGCATGACTGTCTGACACTATCTCTAAAGTGAAGGAGCCACGTATGATGCCCACCAGACCGGTTACGGTACACTAAATGCACAC